>NC_042997.1:140733545-140748545 GCF_006345805.1 Octopus sinensis | reverse complement strand
GAATAATTGTTAAAATATTAGGATATTTTTTCTTTACATGAAACCAATGGTAGCCTTAATACATAAATAAATAAATTTATCCACCAAGGCAATGTTGAACACTCATTTTCATCGTTCGACATTTACGCATGTATGTATGTATGTATGTATGTATGTATGTATGTATGTATGTATGTATGTATGTATGTATGTATATATATGGGGAGAGTTTACGAAAAAAACAAAAGACGAAGACAGGTGGTGTACAAAACAAACAGATGTATTAGTATAATGCTCAGGAATAGAAAAAGTCTTTTACGTTTCGAGCCTTTCTGTAGAAGAGCATAGGCTCGAAACGTAAAAGACTTTTTCTATTCCTGAGCATTATACTAATACATCTGTTTGTTTTGTACACCACTTGTCTTCGTCTTTTCTTTTTTTTTTCGTAAACTCTCTCTCTCTCTCTCCACATATATATATATATATATATATAATATATATATATATATTATATATATATATATATATATATATATATATATTTCTTCTACACATTTTTATTTATTTATATATATAAAAAAAAAAGTAAATGAATTCACATAAAAAATATTGTGAACCAAATACAAAAACGAAATGTGTATAAACTGTCAGATGTCAGACTTATATACCGCTGAACACATACGCACACGCACATCACTCGATCACCCTGTCAACATCATACAAGTTAATGGAGACTGTGTGGTCGGTCGACCTGCTAGAAATAGCAGCCAAGTTTTCCCCCGATCACAGTGTATCGTCTTAAAAACAAAAAGAGGACTGAATAGGATCACATAGTTCTGAGATTTAGAATCTTTTCATAGATTTACACTATGACTGGAATGCTTTTTTTAAAAATGTGATGGTCACGGTTGGAATGCTTTTAGATCATACGTCTTGCTCGATCGGAGTTGAATTCAAAGTTAAACAACTATGTTAATATATCACGCTCTACACGTTTGTCGAAAAAAAACTCACATGAAAAATGATAAAAACATACATTTGACAGCCGTTAGATGATGTACTTGCTCAATACACACACACACACGTATATAATTTGTGTGTGTGTATATATATATATATATATATATATATATATATATAGATAGATAGATAGATAGATAGATAGATAGATAGATAGATAGATAGATAGATAGATAGATAGATAGATAGATAGATAGATAGATGCATACATACACACACATATATATATATACATGTATACTCACGCGCGCACATTTACACTCACATCTACCTAAATGCATGCATACATACAAGCGTGCATACATACAAACATACAAACACACATAAATACATACATATTTTCACACAAACACTCGTATGCAGGCTTACATATATGTACACACACAGACGTACGTGCTCGCAGCATGCACAAAAACGCGCAAACACACATTCGCGTGTACACACGCAGTATATACAGAAACATGTACACGCACATAGACACACATACATACACACGCGCATACACACACATATACGCGCACACATAGTCACACACTCGCGCGTGCGCACTTCAATGTTTTCACTTAAGCTCCCGTTGTTTCTATTAAGCAACTGCGAGGTTGAATTACCCTAAATTTGGATGTTTAACCCCTCATTTGTCAACTCTCGTTAAGTCTACACAAAGGCGTTTGATAATATTGATAGCAGTAATGTACTGAGGTCCATTACACCATTTTACTCTTTCCTTCAGAACCTATTTTGTGAGAGTCAACGAGGGAAGCTTCTACCTAATCACTCCATACGCTAGAAACAACAGCTAAACTTCCTACCACCCTTAAAAAAAGACATGGGATAATGTAGTCTTAGGTACATTTCACTGTTTTGTTTTGTTTTTACCGGAAGGTCACGATGGGAAAGCATTTAAACGTAAGTGTATGCTCAATTAGCGTTTATCTAGAGCTAAACAAAAAAGAAGTGGTTTTGTTCGAGAAATTATTATTTCAGGCTGGCGGATCAGAGGAAGAGGTAAGCGCCTTCGGAGCTGAGGTTTCGATTCCCTGCGGAAGTCAAGTCGCTTTCCCACGACTTAATAATGACATTGAGAAAGGCATGACCGTCACGCAGTCCGATTCCCCTTCCCTACAATTTTGGCAGGCTTTGTGATTAAACAAGGCAGACGTGTACTGACTGCTGGGGTCGGTTCAAATAGGTGACCGTGTGCCCGTAGAGGGTGGCAAACTCCCAGCCAGACTTATAAATAATCCTTTATTTGTTTTCGATTCGTTGTGAGAACAATGCAACTTTCTTCACTTATGTCCCTAAGATTCTTGAGAAAGTAATAGTCAAACCTCTTACATGTTTCATTTGTTCTGCCACTAAATTAATTTTAATTCTGACTATAATTATCAATTATGATAAGATTACATAAACAATGTATTACATTTTTAAATATGATTTCCTGTTTCCTTTTTCATATTTTTTAATACAACACTAATTAATAATTAATATTGAATTACAATGTGGATTGGTATATATCCACTTGAATCAACCGTTTTATGTCATGGGTACTTCTCTTATCGATCACGAAGAAATAAAGTAGACTCCACACACACACACAAACACTTTCAACAGAATTTACATAAGGAACTGGGATAAAAGAAAAACAAATGATGAATTTTGTTCGTTCAATGCTCAAATATCTCAAACAGATTTAAATCTCTTTTTTTTTTTTAAGAATAACAACATTGGTAACAATAGCAAGAAGAGAGCAACAGCGATTATCATAAACAAAACAATAGCAGTGACAATAACAAACTCAACAAAGCAAGCTGCAAACAGAAAATGGAAAAAGGGTTTGCTAGCTAGCATCCCATTTACAATTGTCAAAATACACGATGGAAATAAGTTACACATAAATAACAAATATATATGTGTGAGTGTGCGTATATATTGACCTAAAGAACTAGAATATTTAGTTGTATATATTAAATAACTATGAAAGAAAAAGTATAGTTTTATATTCGCTGAATTTCATAATAGTGAACGCGATGCTCGATATCAACAATAAACCAAAAGGCCGGACTCACCTTCGTAGGAAAATTATATGTGTATATGTATATAGATAAATATATATAACCAAAGTTGTCAAAATAACCTGTCGATAGACGATTATATTAGTTTTTTTTTTAAGCTTCGTTTTCCACGTGGCTTTTGCTACTACTACTAATACTACAAATAAACTAGAAACAAGGCTTGGCAATAAGTTATATAGGAAGTTACAGACCGGTTGGTAGGTAGGGGGTGAGAATTAGTAGAGAGGAAGCGAGAAAGTGAGAGAGAGAGAGAGGGTTGAAGTAGAAGATGAGAAAAAAATCAAAAAAGAAACAGGGAAAGGAGGAGAAGACGAGGGTAAAACAAGGGGAACGTAAATGGTGGTAGCGGAAGACATAATGAAGTTGGGGCGATGAGGGAGTATATGTTAGCAGGCAAGGTGACTAAGGGGTCCATATGTATGATGTACTACAGCGATTGCTGAGGGAGAATGGGAGGGAAAGGGGGACTCTTGAGTAGGAAGTGGATATAAACGAAGGGGGCTGGGAGGGACCCGACATGCTCCCAGCTCTACCCTCTGTTGAAAAATACAGCGTTTTCTTTAGGGGTAAAGGAGGGGAAGGCAAGATGGGGGGCGGGGGGTAGCCTTGTGTATGTGTGTGTGTGTGTGTGTGCGTGTGTGTGCGTGTGTGTGCGTGCGCGCGGAGAAAAGGGTAGTGTCAAAAAATGGTTAGAAAGTAATGCGGAGAGAAGGGGTAATAATTCGAATAGGGGTATGTAGTTGTGTGGGGGAAGGGGGCTGGAGTTGATAGTTTGGAGAGGGTGGCATGAACGCGAACTGTGGTTTAGGTATAAATACAGTAGCGGGTCCTTGAGGAAGATTTCGTCAACTAATCGCTTGGATAATCTTCGTTAAACGAAGTTTTCTCATTCATTATATATATATATATATTGTATGTAAGACCTTCCCGTATTTTGTAATTAGTATGCAGAACGTGCCGCTGATGTCGAAGTGGGATGGTAATGTAAGAGACGAAAGAGAAGTGGTGACAGTTATGAGCAGCTCTCTCTCTCTCTCTCACCTCTCTCTCTTTCACTTTATTCTCTGTGTGTGTGTGTTTATGCTTCCGCTGGAGATGTCTAAGTATGAGTGTGTCTATGGAGACGTAGAGTTATGGCTGTGTATATATATGTAAGTGTATGTTGTAAGGGTGAGAGAGTGTCGTAGGTGAGTATGTGTTGTTGTTGTTGGTGTCTCTGTGTGAGTGTGTGTATGTGTGTGTGCGTGGTTCCGGGTGGGGGACGTCATGTGAGTGAATGAGATGGGTAACCCGATAACACGCTTCCGGAAGATTTCTGAATAACTCAACTTTTGCAGCCGGCAACGGCAATAATATATATATATGTATGTGTGTCAATGTGTTTCTGTATATGTAAACACACACACACGCACACACACACACACACACATACACACACACGCGCGCGCGCGCGCACACTCACACACACACACACACACAACACACACACACACACATATATATATATATATATATATATATATAAATTTATATATAGAGGGCATTATACATACATGCCAGGAGGCATTCTACATACACGCCATACGCTAAGAGGGACAATCAGTCATTTCTACCAAAAATATTACTAATCCCACCGAATGCAATTTTTCAAAGAAAGACATTTAAAAATATATAGACCTGTTAATTGCTATATATATATATATATATATATATATATATATATATATATACACAGATATATATACACAAATGTATTTGCGTGTTTAACTGTAATTATACATATATATACACACACACGCAGTTATACACAAATACACGCATAAATACACACATATACATACATACATACATACATACATACATACATACATACATACATACATACATACATACATACATATATACATACGTACGTACATACATACATACATACATACATACATACATACATACGTACATACGTACATACATACATACATACATACATACATACATACATACATACATACATACAAAGGATATATTGAAGAGTTCCAAAACAAAACATTTTCAAAATGGGAACTATATTGGTTGAATCCTTTGTGCACACAAAAGACAGCATTATTTTTGAAACGAAAACGCTACGATGAAATTAAGACAAGGGTTTAAGGTTCGAGCTTAAGGTTAGTGTTAGGATTTAAGGCTTAGGGTTAGCTTCAGGATTAGAGAGTTGGTTTAGGGTTAGAGTGTAGGTTTAGAGTTAGGGGTTTAAGGTTTACACTTAGGTATAGGTTTAGGGTTTAGAGTTAGGGTTAGGGATCAAGGTTGTGATTATGATGATGAAAATTAATAATTTATGGTTTTAAAACTGTTTATAAAATTTTCTGTTTGAAACAAGTTTTCGCTGCTATTTCACAACGATGAATGTTTTAAATATCACACGATACACTAGGGGAAGGGGGTATTTTTTTTCTGAATGACCTTCTCTTTTAAAAGCGTTCCATTTGTGACCATTCTGTATGTTTGTTTTTTCTCATAGGATCATATTAGAGTTTAGTACTCTCCCATGGAGCGGGGAGCAGTGAACTGTAATTGTTCCAACTTTAGCTAACCATAAATGGAAGGTGACCTAATGTGATGTTACACAGCATGCACCAGTTTTTGTTGTTTCATTTTCTCTTTCGGGTGTAACAACAGTTTTGACATAACAGATGGTAGTATGATGCAGGAAAAGAAAAGTAATACTGTGCTCGTGGCTCTACTCGCTAACCACAGTGACTTGGAGGTCACCAGCTTCCTGAACATGGCAAGATGTTTCGTGTTCAGAGTCAGGAAACAGTTGGTCGACACTAACGAGGACGTGTCATTTGTGGCCAAAAGAGACATTCTCAGCTATCAGAGGTCGTCAAGATAGCCGAGTTCGTTAAGCATGTCCAAGGCATTATCAACGACACCAGTGGGTCAATAAGGGCCATCACTGTGCAGCTCAAGTTGACCACTATCAAACATGTGGTGCATGAGAACATTAGTTACAAGTCTTACGGGATGAGAAGTGGCCACTTCATGTTCGTAAAATGAAGAGAAGAAATGCGGATGGCTCTACACATATCCTCTGGGGGTACCCACATTAATGCGAACCAAATTTCTGTCGTTTGTATGGTCCTGAGTGTTGTAAGTGACGAAAGCCATGTTATGCCGCTTCACTTCTCACAGGCCTTTAGGGCTAAGGCCACGGCCTACATCAAGGTACTGAACACTGTAGCCAGATCCTTGATCAAGGAGTGGCTCAGAGAAGGTACTACGCGTACCAACAAGGCACTACTCCCTCCACGCATGGCTCTCATGACCTAGAAGTGACAAACCAAGTACTTTCGTGACCATATTCTCTCCTAACAAATGGCCTCCTAAATCTCCTGATTTGAAATCCCCAGACGTTGCCAAGGAGACCAGCCAATGGTTTTACTACACCAAGGACTCTTTGAAAACTGTCACTGTAGACCATGATGGACAATATGAACGAGATCCAGTAAGGTGGCGAACTGGCAGAATCGTTAGCTTGCCGGACAACATGCTTTTTCTCTTTCTCTTTTCTCTTTTACTTGTTTCAGTCATTTGACTGCGGCCATGCTGGAGCACCGCCTTTAGTCAAGCAAATCGACCCCGGGACTTTTTCTTTGTAAGCCCAGTACTTATTCTATCGGTCTCTTTTGCCGAACCGCTAAGTTACGGGGACGTAAACACACCAGCATCGGTTGTCAAGCAATGCTAGGGGGACAAACACAGACACACAAACATATACACACAACACATACATATATATACATATATACGACAGGCTTCTTTCAGTTTCCGTCTACCAAATCCACTCACAAGGCATTGGTCGGCCCGGGGCTATAGCAGAAGACACTTGCACAAGATGCCACGCAGTGGGACTGAACCCGGAACCATGTGGTTGGTAAGCAAGCTACTTACCACACAGCCACTCCTGCACCTTAGCGGTATTTCTTTCGTCTTTACGTTCTAAGTTCAAATTCTGCCGAGGTCGACTTTGCCTTTCATCCTATCAGGGCCTATAAAATAAGTACCAGTTGAACACTGGGGTCCATGTAATCGATTTATCCCCTACACCGAAATTGCTGGCCTTATGCCAAAATTTGAAACTAACATGAACGAGATCCAACCGATCCATGCATGCAGCCGTCTCCATGGCCTTATCGAGGACGAAACTGAAATTGATAGCTGTTTTATTAAATTATCTGTTACCTTATCATTAAATCTAGCCGAACATTTGAACCATTTTTCTGAAAATATTTTGTTTTATATCTATTTAATATCTGTTTTTATCTTTTTATATTTTATTTTGCTTTCAATCACCAGGTCCGCCTTCAATGTACATGTGCGTGCTTGTTTGTGTAAGTGCTTAAATGCATGTATGTATGTATGTATGCATTTTTGTAGATTTATGTGTGCTTGTATGTACATACGCGCAATATAACACATAAATAATTCTATATAATTCAAACGCCACAAATGATGTATGGGACAATAAGACTCTGCATGACTTTACGATTTAAAGGATGGTGAATAAAACAAGATGTTTCCTTCACAACCTCGCTACCAAGCAGGTGGCCGGTCAAAATGAACTCCAAACGAGAAAAAGAAAACATAAATTCATGCATACATAGATACATACAAACAGACAGGCATGTATGATGGTTCGTCCATCAGTTTGGCCAAGACCAAGCAGCTGCAAATAATAAATAAATAAATAAATAAACAGACAGACAGGCAGGCAGGCAGAGAGAGAGAGAGAGAGAGAGAGATGTGGTGAGAAGAAGAAAGGAAGAAAGCAGAAAAGGATTGCTCGTTTGTATGTTCTGCTGTGACCGAGAAGGCCATTTCTAATAGAGAAATATTTCTCACAGACCACACACTGATGTTCAAGGTTGTTGGGGTGTAATTTACGAACTTTCATTTTGGCTTTTGCTATAGAGATTCGTAAATATTCAAACGCCCTGGTGTTAGCTTCCTTTTACGTAGATCTGTCTCTCAGATGCTTTTACGTGCTGTACCAACAACATACCCTTCATTTACAGAGTAGAAGATTGCTTTCGGCAGTTTACAGCCAGGCACTTTGATAACATGTTCTGCTCAACACAGTTGTGTTTGCTCGACCTGAGCAAATCAGGAAAATTTGGTACACTTGAGAATCTATTTTATCACCTAGTACGTTATGCTTAGCATCTTCCTCAGGCAAAACATATGGTTCACTGCAAGATTTAGCAAAGAACTGGTTCACTAAGTGATTTTCCACGCTATAGAAAAGGATTAGAAGGATGACAGCATGTAAACTTTGATTTTGGTATATATGCCAATTCCTGGACTCTCTATACTGTGCCGCAGTTTTCCAAAAAGCCATACAGGCTTTGCTAATACGTGTCTACATTTCTGCATCAATGCAAGTATTTGAGGATTGTGCACTTCCAAGATATTCAAAATTCTCTATTGCACACTTTTGAGAACTGATTGACAGCTGTCGGTATGCTCGACGCATCGTGCGTAGGCAGTCCACAATCATCTGCAAACAACATTTCACAGTTACTTAAATATCTAACTTTAGTTTTTTCCTTGCAATCTGCGAAGATTAAACAACTTGCCATCATCTCTGTACCTAATATCAATTCCATATGGAAGTGATCTGAACTTGACTGCAAACACGATACTAAAAAAGGCAGGTGCTAAGATACAATTATGTTTCATCAGGGATCAAGGCAAGCAAATGGATAGATGGGTGGAGCACTACCAGGATCTCTACTCACGGGAGACCACAGTGGCTGAGGCTGCAGTCGAGAGTGTCAAGATCTTGCCAGTCATGTGCGAACTTGACCGTCCGCCATCTATAGCAGAGCTCACCAAGGCTGTTGACTCCCTAGCAAGAAATAAGGCTCCGGGAAAAGACGGCATCCCCTCAGAGATCATCAAAGCCGGCAAAAACACCATCCTGCTTCGGCACCTTCATGAGCTTCTGTGTCAGTGCTGGGAAGAGGGTACAGTCCCTCAGGATATGTGGGATGCCAACATCATTACGCTCTACAAAAACAAAGGTGACCGTGGTGATTGTAATAATTACCGTGGTATATCCCTTCTAAGCACTGTTGGAAAGACCTTTGCCCGCGTTATCCTGGCCAGGCTACAACTACTTGCTTCTCGAATCTATCCGGAATCGCAGTGTGGCTTTAGAAGAAGCAGATCAACTATCGATATGATATTCTCCATACGCCAACTTCAGGAGAAGTCCAGAGAGCAGAAAATGCCATTATATATGGCCTTCATTGATCTAACAAAGGCTTTTGACTCGGTAAGCAGAACAGGCCTCTTCCTCCTGCTCCAAAAAATCGGATGTCCACCAAAGCTGCTAAGGATCATCAAGTCTTTCCATGATGACATGCAAGGCACCATACAGCACAACAGTTCAACATCAGCCGCCTTCCAAATAAAAAACGGGGTAAAGCAAGGCTGTGTCCTCGCTCCTACATTGTTTGGCATCTTCTTCTCACTCTTGCTGTCACATGCCTTTCAGACATCAGATGATGGAGTGTTTCTGCACAGTAGAAGTGACGGGAAACTATTCAATCTCTCGCGCCTGCGTGCCAAGACCAAAATCAGAAACGTCCTGATCAAGGAGATGTTATTTGCTGATGATGCCGCTCTGGTAACACACACAGAAGAAGCCCTCCAAAGGCTCATTAACTGTTTTGAGCAAGCATGTAACGACTTTGGCTTAGCTATCAGCCTTAAGAAGACCAACATCATGGGCCAGGCTACATCGGACATCCCAAACATACATATTGGAGACCACAGATTACAAGAGGTGGAGAAGTTTACCTATCTGGGCTCTACCGTCACCTACAACCTATCCCTTGACGCTGAGCTCAATATACACATTGGCAAGGCAGCTGCTGCGATGGCCCAACTCTCCAAACGGGCTTGGGACAACAATAAGCTGACCAAGACCACAAAAATGAAGATCTACCAGGCATGTGTACTCAGCACTCTACTGTATGGAAGCGAGACCTGGACGCTATACACACGCCAAGAGCGTCGCCTAAACATCTTTCACCTGCGCTGCCTCCGAAAAATCCTCCACATCAAATGGCAGAATCATATCCCCAACAAAGATGTCCTCAGGCAAGCAGGAATACCAAGCATGTTTGCACTCCTCACACAAAGACGTATGAGATGGCTTGGGCATGTTAGCCGTATGAAAGATGGCAGAATCCCCAAGGACATACTCTACGGAGAGCTTGCTAGGGGTACTAGGTCTGTGGGTAGACCGATCTTGCGTTACAAGGATGTTTGCAAAAGGGATATGAAGGCCTGCAACATCAACATTAGCGGTTGGGAGGCAGTCGCCGGCAACCGTGGAGAATGGCGACGTACAGTAAAAGAGGGTATACAGAGGAGTGACAGAAGGAGAGAGGAGAAATGGAAAGAAAGGAAGAGACATAAACAAGAGACCATGGCACTACAATCAGCCAGGAACAGTCTTCGCTACATTTGCAGTACCTGCCAGAGGGAGTGTTTGTCCAGGATAGGACTACACAGCCACAGCAAGAAATGTTACAGGAAATAAAATACAACAGCCGGACTAGACCTAGAAAAAAAAAAAAATGCGCAACTCCATTGTCTCCCGAGACAGAAAGGATGCCAAACACATTTGTAACAGAAAATTATATAGATATGTCTCCTTTACTCTTAACACTCACTAACACGTCATCGTGAAATTGTCGCGCCATACGGCAAATATTGGTTGATGATATTTAGAAAGGTATCTCCACAAACCACCGGAAAAGCCTTTGTGGGATCAACAAAGGTTATACATACGACCTGCTTCTACTCTACGCACGTCTCCTGAATCTCTTATATCGAAAAGATCATATCAGTAGTTATGCTTGCACAGCAAACACCACATTAGCCTACTGACTGGAAATTTTTAGTGCTGAGATGGTGAATGAGACAATTCAGGGGTATTCGTTCCATTAACTGGCAAGAGGAAATTACCCTTACAACTGCCATCACAAGACTATCTGTCTCCTTTGTCCTCATTAGAGGCGAATGAATGTAGCATTCTTGAATTCTTGCAGAATGGTGTTTACTGACCGGATCAAGAAAGATAGCCGCTTTTCAATACGCGTTTCACTACCATAGACATATATCTCAGCCGGAATTGAATCCACACCAGTGTATTATTAAAGGTCGGCGGTCTCGGTACATCACAAGTTTTAAGAAAGGCGAAAACTTCAAGAACTGTGCTGATGGGAATCTACACCAGATTATCTATAATAGATTTCTCATTTAAATTAGGTTATCTGTTCAGAACGTTTTAATTGTATTCAGCCCGTCTTTCACTTATTGCCTCTTTGCCTGTGATACGTGTATCGTCATCTGCTGTGATGTGAGCTTTCTTTCAAAAACTCTTCGTGCATTGTATTAGCATCAATTTGTGTGTGTGTGTGTGTGTGTGTGTGTGTGAGCTCTTTCTTCAAATAAATTATTTTTCATGACCCTTAGTTTATATTTTTTTCTGGGGGTCATTTTTACATGAATGCAGAGCATCAGCTGGTTTAACTGTGAATTAGAGGTCACTACTGACAGACTTAATTAGCTTCTCTCTCTCTCTCTCTCTCTCTCTCTCTCTCTCTCTCTCTCTCTCTCTCTCTCTCTCTCTCTCTCTCTCTCTCTCCTCCTCTCTCTCTCTCTCTCCTCGTCTCTCTCTCTCTCTCTCTCTCTCTCTCTCTCTTCTTTCTCCCTCTCTCGCTTTCTCTGTCTAAGAAGAAGAAGGCTTTGAGTTTCTTTGTTATTCTTATCAAACCAATCCTAGTAGTGTCAACTTGGATGCCCAAGTTTGTCAGCTGCAAAGGTGGTGTTGCAGAGTCTTTTTTAGAGAAATCCAGCTGCTCCCTACGTCACCAGGGCTGAAGGGTTTTGTTTAGTCTTTCAGAGAATATCTCAGAAAAACTTTTTAAGCACGGAAAAGCTGACGATGTTAGATTCATCAGCCTCATATGTATAAACACACACACACACACACACGCGCGCGCGCGCGCGCGCATACACACTTGCATGTGTGTATGTATGTATGTATGTATGTATGTATGTATGTATGTATGTATGTGTGTAATAATATATATACATATATATGCATATACACACATACACACACACATATATATACACACGCACACACATATATTTATACACACACACACACACACAGAAGGTGCGATGGGTAAACTGTCGCCATTGTTTGTTTTTGATTTTGTCGACTACACGGTATAGTAGGGTCAATTGGACACCGTCTGTGAGAAAAACAGCACGATGACGCAATTCTCTCTGCCAGAAATTTGGAAACGACCCAAACACTCTGAAATACGAACATTTCACAGTGTCAATCTGAGGACAGTGCAGAGGATTCAGAAAGAGTTGGATGAGTCTAATGGTGATTACGAAGGTGCGACAGCTTGGAAAACTCACTCCAAGTCAAGCAGGTCCATCGCCAAGGACATGCCAGTGTATGAGTTTCTTATCAGGCAGGTAATGCATGAAGACATTCGGTATTCCTCGTACAAGATGAGAAAGGACCAATTTTTAGCCCAAGCCACCAAGGACAAGAGGAAAGACTGCGCCACGAAGCTTTTCAACAAACTCAAACACCCGCTCCAACTGAACATGCTTGGGGTTTTCTCAGACGAGAAAAAATTTCTGCCAGGATCAGATGGTCAATACACAGAACAACTGTTGGCTTGCCTTATCCCCAAAACATGTACCGAGAGTGATAATAATCAAACATCCAGTCAACATCATGGTGTTTCGAGTGATCACTAGTGATGGCGACGTTATGTCTCCATTCATCTTCCCACACGAAGGACAACATCAAATGCACGGAGGAGGTAGTGCTGCCCTGAGGGTAGACACTACGTCTGGTAACAGGACTCTGCACCATGCCACACAAGCAGGAGAACCCAGTCATGGCTGTCAGACAATTTCTGCGACTACATCACACCTAACATCTAGTCACCTAACTCCCCAGAATGGAACCCCCTTGATTATTATGTGTGGGGCGCAGTTGAGCGAGAGACCAACAAAACTCTTTGTAACACCAAAAGATGAAATGACGGCAAGGAATATGGCAGTATTCGCCAACTTAAACAAGGAGACTATCCAGAAGAGTTGCAGGATACTCCAAAGTCGTTTGGAGGCTGTGGTTGTAACCAATGGCGATTTTATTGAATAAATTTACTCTTTAGTATTTCAAGATATTCTTAAGTAATTTTGGTAAATATATCTGTTAAAACGAGACGTCAGTGTTATTTCCATTTTTGCGTAATTTTGGTGACATATGTATAAATGTATATATAAACTAACCGACACCAGTGGAGATAAACACAAGGAAACATATATAAATACAGCGGTGTGTGTGCACGTCTGTGCATGTGTGTGTGTGCGCGCGTCTGTGCATGTGTGTGTGTGTGAGAGAGAGAGAGAGAGAGGAGAGAGAGAGAGAGAGAGAGAGAGCACGCGTGCGATTGGCTTCCATACAGCCTCAGACAATCAAGGCCACAGGGTTATGTTTCAACAAAACAAAGTTGTAAAATGGTAAGCCGCAAACACAACGCAATGGTTCTGAAATGATTAAATTTTAGTATGTTTGTACTTATATTGATTTTTCAAAAATAATTAAATATTTTATATATTAAAATACGTTTTATTTATGCTTGTATGTACACCAATCGATGAAATAAAATTTGAAGTTTTATTCTGGGGATCCTCCTCTTGATTATATCTGGCCTCTTCATTGGTATTTTCTATGTCATTCGTGCCATGAGGCAATATTAATTAGACGTTAAGGCAGCACGCTGACAAAATAGTTAGCACGCCGGGCAAAATGTTTTGGCGGCATTTCGTCCGTCTTTATGTTCTGAGTTCAAATACCGTTGGGGTTGATTTTGCCTTTCATCCTTTCAATGTCAAGATAATAAGTACCAGTTGAGCACTTGGGTGGACGTAATCGACTTACTCCATTTTCCATGCTTACTGGCCTTGTGCCAAAATTTGAAATCAATATTAATAGGACGTTCCTGGTTGTCATTCGTCAAGTTCAGGAGTTCCTTCCGTTTCTTCATCACAAACTGCAGCGTTAGCATCTGGCGCAATATTTTACGTTTTTCTAGCGAAATATATTAGTGCTTCGACATATTATTGGCGACTTTTTGGTTACCGTAGCTACGTCCCCAGTGAAGATTACTGCGACCGAATACATTAAATACATAATATCAATTTTGGCAAGAGCATTCTGAATATTTTACATTTTTAATTTCCTGACCGCAGTCAATTCTTCCACTTCCTCTGGTGTGTCCGCCTCATATTGTTTGAAATTATACTGTCAGTTCTATTTCATCCGTCGGGAATGACTCATCATGGCTGTCCAGTATCTGATCAGTACCGTCTGGATAATCGTTATTAATACCACCGTACTTATCCATGCGAAAGTTAACAAAAACTGTTTCATTCACATACGCTTTTCTTGTTTTGTTTTTTTTTTGTATTTATTAAAATGCCAAAATACAGGAAGTTGTGTTTTCACTATGTCCGTCATTACACAATGCGTATCTCAGTGGTTTGTTTTTAAATGTCCCTGATGCATTGCCACTCAGAAACAATGGCAGCTTATTTTTTATAACTTTGAAAAGAAAAACAAACCGCTCCTTTCAGGTGGTGTACGTCTCACTTAATGTTTCATTGCAAAGCCTCGTTTTAATCACATTAAAAAATTAAGTCATGATGGTAAATGCCTTTGTTTGAATTTGGAACGATACTCCTCCATCATTAGAATGTACAAAATGTATCCGAGAAGAACACGAGATCGCGGTTTGGAGTCACTGGCAAACTG
>NC_042997.1:140718545-140728545 GCF_006345805.1 Octopus sinensis | reverse complement strand
AAATTACAGCATATAAACGTGTCCCGTACTCATCAGCTAAAATACATGTGAGTTCTCTAGACATCCTAGTGGTTGAGGCTATACTCATGAAGTAATGTAGATAATTAAGTAACATAAACATAAACAGATTTCCAAAGTTCATTACAGTTCTTAAAGATGATGTACAGTCTTATCACAGAATTTAAAAAAAGTTTTAATAGCATCACAGAGAAGGTGACCTAATCCATAGAGCACATATGAATTTCCAGAGATATGATAAGGGATTACATACTCACAGAAGACAAATTTATCCATTGTTAATCACAACGAGGTGGGTCTCAATTCCTGCTTATTAGCATTACAGAGAGGGTGAATTAATCCTTTGTATAGATGCACAATCTCCAATGGTGTAGATGTAAATTTCCAGAGAAATGAAGAGGAATTTCATATTCACAGGCGATAAATTTATCAGTGGTTGAACACAATGAGGTAGGTATCAATTCTTGTTATATGATTAGGTATTTGCCACATTAATCACATTACTGCTATTTACAAGAGGCTGTAGCTATTTAACTTTTAAAGGCTGAAGGGCTTTCTAGAGAGGCAAAGAATAGAAAAGGGACGGGAATAGAAGAAAAGAGAGAAAATAAAGGAGGAGGGAGCAAAAAAGGGGGGGGGAGGGGACTAAAAGAGAAGAGAAAAGGAAAAAGAGAATAAGAAGAAGAAAAAGAAAAAGAAAAAAGAGAAAAGAGAAAGAAATAGGGAAAGATTGTCCCCCTAGCATTGCTTGACAACCGATGCTGGTGTGTTTACGTCCCCGTCACTTAGCGGTTCGGCAAAAAAGAGACCGATAGAATAAGTACTGGGCTTACAAAGAATAAGTCCCGGGGTCGATTTGCTCGACTAAAGGCGGTGCTCCAGCATGGCCGCAGTCAAATGACTGAAACATGTAAAAAGAGAGTAAAAAAAAGAGAATAATATATATATATATCAAGAACATATTAGAAATGGATGCGTGCGTTCCGTCATATAATAAATGAATAAATAAGACATATGCATATATACATACATATATGTACGTACCTACCTCTACATGTATATATACATGCATATATGGGTACAGGACACCAAAAACAACGTCGAACACAATGAGGAACGAAAACATAAACACAAAACCAAGGAACTGGACATCTTTCTTAAACAACGAAAAAATAGAGTACAGGACAAATAACACAAGGAAAATTCCCCTTCTTCAGTCGCCATGGTTTGTACTCTGCGTTTCGAAGGTGAAGGCGATACGCATCTTCGATAGAAACTTTCCTTCCCGCGAAAAGCAAATTAAATAAAATTTGAGATCTTTTTGCGGAGGGGTAAAAATGGTAACAAAAACAGGACAGTAACGACAGTACAAAATATAAACAGTAAAAGACAGGACAAGGAGAATAACAAGACAAGAAGGGCTGTTAAGCCGAACGAGATAAAGTACACGATAAAAACAAAAGACGAAGACAGGTGGTGTAGAAAACAAACATATATAAGTATGACGCTCGAGAATTGAAAAAGTCTTTTACGTTTCGAGCCTACGCTCTTCCACAGAAAGGAACACAGAAAGAAACAAGGAGAGAAAAAAAGTGATATATATATATATATATATTAATCAATATAGGGGGCAAAAGAATTCTACAAAATTTTTTTGCCTCCCTATATTGATTAATTATGAATTTTCTGGTTAGTTCTGTAATGGAATCGGCGGCTTATATTTATTTGCTGCCGATAAATTTGGCGCGAGTGCGACGATTTGAAAATTTTAGGTCAGATATTGGCGAGGCATGGACGTGAATGCCTCGTGAAAAATATCTGTTCCGATTTGGCTATTCCTTACTGATGAATCTAAGGGCCTATGGTAGATTGGCTTGATTTAATTTAATCAGGTTAGCTTACCATTAAACAGTAGACGAAACGGTGCATCGTATAAGGAATTTCAGGGTAAATGTTTTTTTAATTTTCTCCTGGTTTACAGAATTAATGTTATTTTGCGGTTGAAGCTTTTTGGCTGTTATTTCTAGTGGGTGAATGGCCTATTATGGCCGTTCCTTGATTGTGATATTGAACTTAAAAATGGTTTATGACTATTTAATTTTTTCCCACTAGGCCGCTGGGGGCAAAAGAATTCTACAAAATTTTTTTGCCTCCCTATATTGATTAATTATGAATTTTCTGGTTAGTTCCGTAATGGAATCGGCGGCTTATATTTATTTGCTGCCGATAAATTGGCGCGAGTGCGACGATTTGAAAATTTTAGGTCAGATATTGGCGAGGCATGGACGTGAATGCCTCGTGAAAAATATCTGTTCCGATTTGGCTATTCCTTACTGATGAATCTAAGGGCCTATGGTAGATTGGCTTGATTTAATTTAATCAGGTTAGCTTACCATTAAACAGTAGACGAAACGGTGCATCGTATAAGGAATTTCAGGGTAAATGTTTTTTTAATTTTCTCCTGGTTTACAGAATTAATGTTATTTTGCGGTTGAAGCTTTTTGGCTGTTATTCTAGTGGGTGAATGGCCTATTATGGCCGTTCCTTGATTGTGATATATATATTATATATATATATATATATATTATATATATATATATATATATATATATATCACTTTGCTAGGTTTCGGGTAGTATAGGCCCAGGCCACCTCTTACTTGATAAGCACCGCTTGGTGAAGTCTTTTAGTCATATATGGAGCACCATGGCCCACTCTAGCGGACGGACGGACGGATGGACGGATGGATTGATGAAGTACTTGGTGGATTGTTGGATGGACGTACAGAAGGACGGATGTATGTATGTATGTATGTATGGATGGATGGATGGATGGATGGATGGAAGGATTTACATACATAAAAATCTGATACAATGGACGTAAGAGAGAAAGGAAGAGAAAAGGAGAGAGAGGGAGAGAGAGAAAGAGAGAAAGAGAGAAAGCGAGAGAGGATGTGAAGGTGAAGGAGGCCAAAGTGAAAGGAAGTTTATAAAGCAATAAAATGAATTACCCTCCTCTTCCCCCTGCAAAGCAAACAGCGGCCTAAGACATGAAAGTAGAATGGAAAGAGTCGATTGTTGGAGGGCGGCGGTGTGAGTGTTGACATGGAGCAGAAGAAGGCAGAGGAGAGACAGGAAGGAAAGAACGGTAGGGAGGGGGTGCACTTCCTTTCATAAACCCACTATCAGCAGCAGTCGACAAGGCAGCTTCTACTTGGTCATTCGACCTGCTAGAAATAGCAGCCAAATCTCCCTTAAAACAGAGCCTGCTGTCATTAAAATTTTAAAATAGAGACGTCACGCCGGACAATGTAATTAGTTCTAGGGAATCCAGTATACGCAGGGGGTAAAAAAAAAAGCCAGGACGATCACGGTTGAAACGCTTTAGTTATAGGTTCGCTCGACCAGATTTTACCTTGGGCTAAATTGCAACAACAACAACAACAGTAAGAAATTCTACCATTAGTACCTCACCTCCCCCACCTACTTGTACCACTTTACCACCTCTGCTGGTTCGTGTGCCTCTTGTATTCGCGGTGACTTAATACGAATTACCGCAAGAAATAGCATTTCTCCTTCCTCAAGTGGAAGATGAAGGGGGAGCTATGCCCCCTCCATTCATTTCCTCAAGTGGAAGATGGAGAACAGGATGGTGACGGATTCCTGATATTTTCTTTTCGTTTCTTTTTTTCTTTTGTTTTTCTTTTTTTTCTTTTGTTTTTCATTTTTTTTTTCCTTTAATCTTCTTTTTATCGTCAAAGCACCCCGGGGCGATGAGGTGACGATGGGGAGGAAGCATATCTCTTATTACGTCTAATGACTGTCTTTTTTTTATGTTGTTCATTGTTATTTGTCGTTGATATTGTTGGGTTCCTATGTAATCTGGGAGAGATTATGAACGAGCAGACCTATGATCAATTACAATCCAACCGCGACCATTCCGTCTTTTAGGGTTGTCTAGAACTGCATTATCTGACGTATCCTTCTCTCCCCGACCCTTATTTCAATTAATTGTTAAAGACGGCATTGAGTGTGTGGGGTGTGGGAGGCGGAAGGCTAGTTTTGAGGTAGATTTCGCAGTTATTTCTTGCAAATCTAATGACTACGAAAAGACAGCTCGTAGAATCAGATTAACATTTAAGTCATCTCTAATCAAGAGCATTCCAACCGCGACCATTCCGTCTTATATGAATATCTAGAACTACCTTATCTCATGCGTCCTCGCCCCACACCCCACTATTGCATTTTTAGTTAAAGACACGGGGGCTAGTTTTGAGATATATTTTGCACTTATTTCTAGCAAGTTTAGCGATCACGAAAAGACAGCTCGCATTTTTAGGTTAACATCTAAGTCATCTCAGATTGAGCAGACTTCTAATCAAATGCACCCCAGCCGTGACTATTTCGTCTTTTAGAGTTATATCATCTGCTGTTTCGTCTTCCCGACTCCACTACTTTTTTACTGTTAAAGATGTTGGGTGTTAGGTTTCAGGTAGATTTCGCAGTTATTTCTAGCAAGTCGAGTGGCTATGTGAATCAGTGGTTCTCAACCATTTTTTGCCTATGGACCCCTTTGATTCCTATTCTACTCTACTGGGGCCTCCTAGCCATTCAATGTTTAAATAAAATCCTATTATTGTAAATGGCGGCCTACGATTGGATAAAATGACCAAAATTTTCAAACTTTAATGGCTAATAACTCTTTATTTATCGATTTATAGCGAAAATTACTTCCACGTTATTAATTTACCTATAAAAGTGTATCATTACACTTTCCGTCCGGAAACTGTTCAGCAACGTGCAACCAAGAGAGTACCCTCCATCAGGCATTTGCCATATTCTGAACGCCTTCCTTCCCTGGGCATGGACACATTGAAACTCCAACGTCTGGCAGCTGACTTGGCAGACACCCATAAAATTATTAACCATCTTACAAACAATAAATCTGAGCACCTTTTCAAACTCCACCTGTCTAACGCCCACAGACATGTTTACAAAGTCAGAAAACAGCACAGCTCCCATGACTTTCGGAAACATTTTTTCACGCTAAGAGTTGCTGAAGCATGGAACAAACTGCCGGCATCAGTTGTCAGTTGTCGGAGCACTGCATCCTTCAAAACTTCCATGCTTCCTGAGATTCGCCAACACTACACCTGATTTTCTCCCCTCCACACACACGCAAGCATGTATCTGACTCATACACTGTTCACTTCCCAGACATTTGTACATTACTGCATACGCTTTATACGCACTTTTGACAAGTTGTGGTTCATCTGAGCACTGTATACAATAATTTCATTATTATTATTACACTGAATATGAAATCAATTCGAACAGAATTGATGCTGGCAGCCAAGCCGCTGTTTGCTTTGCAGGGGGGGAAAGGGAGGGTAATTCATTTCGTAAGTATGCCGGTCGAAATGCTTAGCGGCATTTCATCCGTCTTTACGTTCTGAGTTCAAATTCTACCAAGATCGACTATGCCTCTCATCCCTCTTCGGGTCGATAAAATAAGTATGAGTACTGGGGTCGATGTAATCGACTTGCTCTTCCTTGTGCCAAAATTTAAAACTTTTAAAACCAATTTTTTTTATACATGAATATCATTAAGAATTGTATAAAAAATTTGTTGAAATATTTTGTGTCTTGCAGAAATGTAACCAATTTTATGGCACAAATTTTAATCGTAAAGAACCACCGATTGCCTCGCAGAATTACTGTACTTGATAGCATATAAGACATTTTTTTCCTAAAAAAAAAGTCTCAAAAATTAACCCCGAGTCTTCTAAGCGAAATTGGGCTTCCGTAAGCTTTAATGAACTAATTTTTTTTTCCGAATGTTGAAACGAATGTTGAAACTGAGGTAAGTCTAATACAATAGTGTGTCTTTTATGACATCAAATACGTAGTCGTTTAGCCTTCAAGTCATCTCTGATCGAGTAGACTTCTAATCAAATACATTTCAGCTGTGACTAATCCGTTTTTTGTTGGTTTTTTTCCTAATATGCCGAAAAGCTAGTCCCATGTAAGCCAACGTATCCATCCCTAAGACGGTAGTGGAATGGAAGAGGTTATTGTTAAGACCACCTGGCTGCTACTTCTAGAGCTCGAGCAACTGCTAAAAGACTCTAGAGTTGGCTCGCAGAATTGGTTACTGTTGCTGTAGTTGTTGTTACGTTCCAGGTCTGCACTTGCTGAGCAAATTTATCATCATTGATTGAAGGGTTTTCATCCATGAACATTCTGACTTTATTTGAAAAATTCAATTTGACATTCCTTTTCATTTTTTAAGACTGGAATAGTTCGAGAGATTTGGTTACTATTTCTAGCTAGTTGATCGACCATGTAGAGGCTCCTTCATTTGTTTAATAAACCGGAACTAATTCTTCAGAAAGTAACAACTACTATAAAGATTCTCCATTGTTGGAATGTAGGTAACAAAATCGTCACTTGTTGAACTTGAGAAAAGTCTCGTATGCTTTTACTGTTCCACTTACAAATTGTATCTTTTATGTGCGAATTAACTGGTTGATCCCCACCCCCGAAAACATTAGCTTTCCCAGATTATCAATTAGGCCTTTACTAATAAAATCAAGTCCGTAAATTATTATTTGTATACATGTAAATTTATAATCTGAGTATAAAGGCTAACCACAGAAAACAGGTGCAACTAATTTGCATGCCGTAAGTACAAATACTTTATTTAATATCAAGGTCCTGTAAATAGGGATCACAGTCCACACAGTGTTGAGGTATTATATAATAATATATCTAACCTGTGTAGTTAATATATAATTTAACCATTTCCCTGTAGAGTAGGAAAAAAAATGATGAACAGCTTTTGATCAATTTTCGGACTTATTGTTTTCTCATCAGAAGCATTTACATCGGTTTGACCAATTCCAGAGAAACAAGCAGCCAATATGTTCAACAAATTCAGCAGCTACAGAGAACTGGGGGCAACCAGTTTGGTTACCGTAAGTGATAACACTTCGTTTTATATCAAGGGTGTGTCATTTGCGATTTCTTAACGCCTACCGAGACACATCTCTCTCTTTTCTTTGCTTTATTTATTGCGCTCTTCTCGTAGATCTTATTTTTCTTTTCGGGTTGGGGGTGGGGTGATGTTCTCCTCTTGCTGTCCTTATTGTTGTTGCTGCTGCTGCTGTTGTTGTGCTCGTTGTTGTAGCTGTTGTTCTTGTTCCACTTCACTATTACATCACTCACTCATAGAAATATTCATCCTCTTAAAATATATTCCTTCAACCAAATTGTAGATATTCCCAATCAACGTCCTTTGATATATAAATAAATACACACACACACAGATACAGATTTATATATATATATATATTATATATATATATATATATATATTATATATATATATATATATATAATATATATATATATTATATATATATATATATATATATATATATACATATATACATACATACATACATACATACATACATACATACATACATACATACATACATACATACATACATACTACATACATACATACATGCATACGTACATGCACACACATACGCACATATGTACGTATGTATGTATGATTAATTTTGCCAACTGTGTTGAATATTCTCTGCTGATGAAGTTTAATAAGATCATAGCACTTACAAAGACTTTATCTCCTCCAATCCTCGTTAACTATATTGTTAAAAAATTTTCTGATCATCTGATCTTATTGGAATTATGTACCTTGCTTATTGTTTAAGATTTTAATCATTCTCAGAAGAAGTCTTTTTTTTTTTTATCGACTAACATTACTTAGTAGCTCTCAGCTTATCTAAGTTATTCAACTTAGAATATCTTTGACACTCAACCGTGTTTGTATTTTGGTATGCAGAACGCTCCCTTTGAGCTATTTTCTCTCCGTTATATTGTTTGTCTACTTTTCACTGAAAGCAAACAAACTGTTTTATTTAAAGCATACCACGCCTTTATGAAACTGTTTGTGTTTGAACAGTTATACGGGCACAACTCGTAATCTAACTTCCATTTAAACTGTACTAACTGAAAGGCATTTTGCGTCAGAGTTACTAAATATGAGACGCTATTCACTTGATTTTGACTGACAAGAAGAGCGATGAAGCGATAAATAGTGTAATCGACTGTATTTTAAAGTCCTGCCAGTATCGAGTTACGTTCTTTGACATTTTGATTTCAAAACCTTCTGAAGTTCACTTTCATCTCTTCGAGGTGAATTCGATATGTTCCATTATATAGTGTAACGATTTAATTCATTGATCCAAATCACTAAATGTATTTTAAGTTTTATTCTAAAAAAAAATCTCCTTCACATGGATCAACACCTTGTCACGAACTCCAAGCGCAAAGAAGACTGGGGCCCAAGTCTCCTGATAGGACCGACTAAGCCGGATAGGACAAAGTGTAGAAGTCTGATATAGAGCAATGTACTAGTTTTCCAAGTTGGGTGGGGATTGAGCACATGTCTATGAAATTAGTCTCATAAAAATGTCATGTTCGTCATGTTCACACACACACACATCATATATATATATATATATATATATATATATATATATATATATATACGAGGGATAGCCAAAAGTAACCGGAAACGTACTCTGTGGGACAAGCTTCCACTGCTAGAAACTACTTGATGCGACCTTCAGGCATCAGTCTGCCGACCGGCGTCATCGAGTGTAGTCCTACGGCTATATGATGCCCCTTCGTTTTGCAGCTTCTCCGCTGTTCCCCGATTTTGCGATGGTTGAAATGAAGGGACAGCGTGCTTCCGTGAAATTCTGTTTTCTGCTGTGGAAAACAGCGGCCGAAACACTTGTCACGCTTCAAACAGCTTACAAGAACGCTGCCATGAGCAAAACATAAGTTTACGAGTGGTGCGTTGTGTTCTTCAGTAAAATATTTCATTTCACGTAGCTCTGCGAACATTTCGATATCTGGCGTGTGGCATACTTGTGCACCTGTGCAGGCAACATTGTTTTGATGATGAACTAAGAAGTTTTCTCAAAAGTTCGAAATCACGATGATATTGGTATGTCTGATTTTTTCAATTTTCGATTATTTTCGTCATTAGTACGGGGTTTTAGGATTTTTATTCATTTCCTGCTTTCACGTTTGTGTTTAAGTGAATATTTGTGGTCTGGTCATTTTGACTATTGTATTTAGCATACCGGTACTACTTGTCAGTACCCTTAATTATTATTAATTGATAAATTTTTGATTGTTATGGGTTTTTATGCATGCTAAGTCACTGATATTAGAACACCATACGACTCTACCCTATACTGTTCTCTCCCCCTACCGTTTCTCTCTCATCCTTTCTCTAATTCCATTTTTCTCCCCTTCACTGTTTTCTATCTCTCTATCTCTCTATCTCTCTCTCTCCCTCCCTCTTTCTCCTTTACACTCTCTCGTTGCTCACACGGTTCATCTTTCTTTTCCTTCAGAGCTGTCCTTGAGGCTGGACGTATCCTATTTATCTCCCTCTTCTATCTTTTCTCTTGTGAAAGAAAATATTTCTCCAGCGTTCGCAATTTTACCCTCGTTCTGGGCTAACGACACTCCATGTTTGTTTTCGTTCGGTTTCCTTGTATCTCTCCACTGTCCAGTTTTTGTTCCCAACTTTGAACTTCCATAAATCCCAAATTTTATTTTGGTATTTGTGGGAGCAACTGCCTTCGAAAACTCATATTGTCATTCAGTGCTCGAAATGAGGGGTAGATAGACAACCGACAACTGATGAAAGGTCTTTCTTTATATTACTTGCCCTGTTTTCCATTTGTTTCTATTGTGGTTTGCGTATTCAACTCTTTTGTTTGCGTATTTCATATTGTTTACTGTTTGTGACATCCTGTACCCATATATGCTTATATATATATATATATATATATATATATATATATATATATATATATATATATATATATATATACATATATATATATATGTATAGGGAGAGTTTACAA
>NC_042997.1:140646045-140716045 GCF_006345805.1 Octopus sinensis | reverse complement strand
CACAATGGCGTGAAACTCGAGTCGCGAGATAAACTTCCAATTTCAGTTTCAATAAATAAAAAAAACTCTTTGTGTGTGTGTATTCTCACGCGCGCGCGTGTTGAATGATAGATAGATGGACAGACAGACAGACAGACAGACAGACAGGCCGACAGACAGACAGACAGATAGATAGATAGATAGATCGATAGATAGATAGATCGATAGATAGATAGATAGATAGATAGATAGATAGATAGATAGATAGATAGATAGATAGATAGATAAATTTGTTCTTTTTATTCTCTTCCAAAAACATTTAAATAATTAGTCGCATTTCTTCCTACAATTCGTCAGGGCCTTTTCTTTTTTTCTTGCAGTCTGTTATGTTGATAGAGTTTTGACCTCTCGCCATTGGTCATCGATTGGTCATCGTTAGCCTCTTCTAGGTTCCGTTCTTTTGCTTATTTACAACCTCGTAGATAACAAAGTTATAAAATATTGCTATCATTCTATCTTTTTTTTTTCTTGTGCTCTCCTCCATGGTTTGTTTTCAATTCAAACGTAACCCCTTTTACAATGTATAAACATAAGGTATTTTAGTACAAATCTCGTTCGTGGTGTAAGTCTACAGAAAAAGAGATAACTGTTATGTAGATTAAATTATATTTTAAACGTGCTGTTAAAACGAAATATAAATAAATCACTCGAGTTGCCTGTTTTAATCTATTTGATCTGTTACGATCAAAACCCCTTCGGTCTCAACTTTCAGTCTTGTACTTCCCAGCCGGTGCTGAGTTTTACTTTATCTTCTTAACGCTTTGCTCCGATATTATCAGGTATGTCATGCAGAGGTTTTTCTTGACATCTTCTTGATTTGACACACTGTAATCCCATTTAAAAGTTCGTTTCGAGTATGTTTATTTATTCTTACACATTCCTGTTGTTTTTCCATTATCCTGTCAGCCTCCGTTTTATATTTTGTGGCTTCCTTGAAGCCAGAAAATCATTTTTTTTTGTCTTCAATTTGCAGCAGATCTCTGCCTGTTTTCGCTGTAAATATGATCTTTTGTGTTGGCTTTTCAGAGATGTTTTTATTATCTTTGGTTTTTACAATCAAGTCTTTCTAACTCACTTAGATTCCAGTTGAGAATGTTAATGCTATAAACGTATTACTGGGACATCCAGAGTATTGTGCATTATTATTCTTGGTTATTTAGCTGTGTATTAAGAATTAATTTAATGCGTCTAAAATATTCTTGCGTAAAAGCTGCCTTTTATCTGTGTGTTGTGTTCCGTCAGGTTCATTAATTAAGTATTTGTAACTTTTATTTCAGTCTAATTATCTTACCTCTATTTCTCTAATATTGGTTTCAAATTTTGGCACAAGGCCAGAATTTAGGGGAAGGGTAGAAGTCGATTACATCGACCCCAGTGCTCCACTGGTACTTATTTTATCGACCCTGAAAAGATGGAAGAAAAGTCGAGCTTGGCGGCATTTAAACTCAGAACGTAAAGGCGGACGAAATACCTATTTCTTTACTACCCACAAGGGGCTACACACAGAGTGGACAAACAAGGACAGACAAACGGATTAAGTCGATTATATCGACCCCAGTGCGTAACTGGTACTTATTTAATCGATCCCGAAAGGATGAAAGGCAAAGTCGACCTCGGCGGAATTTGAACTCACAATATATCAGCAGACGAAATACCTATTTTTTTTACTACCCACAAGGGACTAAACACACAGAGGACAAACAAGGACAGACAAACGGATTAAGTCGATTATATCGATCCCAGTGCATAACTGGTACTTATTTTATCGACCAAGAAAGGATGAAAGGCAAAGTCGACCTCGGCAGAATTTGAACTCAGAACGTAGCGGCAGACGAAATACGGCTAAGCATTTTGCCCAGAGAGCTAACGAGTCTGCCAGTGTGCCGCCTTATTTCTCCATTTAATATGATAGACGGGAGGGATGATTAATTTTTTTCTCGTTAAGTTTGCTCCAGCAAATTTTCTTAATCAAATTTTATGTCAAATCCTCATTTGAATTCGCCTAATGTATATTGCAATGTTTCCTGTCATTTGTGTCAGCAATATACAACTTGAAATCATCCATGAACAAAAAGATGCTTGATTTTTTTTTTTTTTCATACCTATCATGGCATTTGTATTCGCATCAAGGATAGCTTAGCACGTTGGCTAAATAAACCTATCAGTGCCAGGTATAAAAGGAATAGACTGAAGTTCACTTGGGGTTCTTGTCTTGCTTCTTTCTAAAATTATTTTAGGGTCAGAGTCAAATGTTGAAAGTAGTGCTGTTTTTATAACGACTGATTCTTTACAATTTAACGAGCGTTTATTATTTAAGCCATTCCATATTAGGTACCTTTTTCGTTGTTGTATTTCTGTAGTGCGTCTGTCTGTCTGTCTGACTCTCTCTCTCTTTCTTTCTTTCTTTCTTTCTCTGCCTCTGCCTGTCTCTCTCTCCTCTTTTTCTATCTGTCTGCCGGTCTCTCTCTCTCTCTCTCTGCCAGTTTTTCTTTCTCTCTCTCTCTCTCTCTCTCTCCTCTCTCTCTCTAACACACACATGCTATTTCTATTTGTGTCTCATTGTTGTTAATCTCATTAAGGATTAGGAAATCCTTTGTGCTCTTTCTCCACCTTTCATCTCTTGCTTGTTTCGGTCATTGAACTGCGGTCGTGCAAAGTGAATTACAATGATATACAACCCAAACACAATAGCCATGAAATTTATTGAAGCTGTTTGCAGTCGATTAACTCTAATCTCTATATTCTTTTCTACCTCAGTACGCAACCGGTACTTTATTGATCCCGAAAGGATGAAAGGCAAAATCGACCTCGGCGGAATTTGAACTCAGAACACGAAGACAGAGGAAATACCTATTTCTTTACTACCCACAAGAGGCTAAACATAGAGAGGACAAACAAGGACAGACAAACGGATTAAGTCGATTATATCGAACCCAGTGCGTAACTGGTACTTATTTAATCGACCCCCTAGAGGATGAAAGGCAAAGTCGACCTCGGCGGAATTTGGACTCAGAACGTAGCGGCAGACAAAATACGGCTACGCATTTCGGCCGGCGTGCTAACGTTTCTGCCAGCTCGCCGCCTTACTCTAGTCTATATATTACTACTTAGTTAATTTAATTTTAAGACAAATTTTTAATTTGATTATAAGACAAATCAACTGTTTTAACAATGCACCCAAGAAAGTACCTTGTTAAAACAGTATTCATATAAAAGAGGAAGAGTAAAATATTTGGCACATTTGGGATTTTTTTTTGTGGGGGAGGGGTAGGATTGAAACGTGGTGATGGGTGTATCGATAGTAGAATTGATCTTAGTGTTTGACTTCACCTTATTTCGCCGATTCTGGATGAACGACAAAATTGATTCCAGTGGAATTCGAACTCAGAACGCAAAGGGTCGTGACTAAATATCGCAAAGTATTTTGTCTCCCTAACGATGTTGCCATCCACCATCCCATGATTATAAAATATAAGCAATAGAACTGGTCCTCAACACTGTGATGTAAACGTTTGTCAACGACTTATCAACATCATCATCATTATCATCATCATCATCGTCATCATCATCATCGTCATCATCATCATCATCATCGTTTTACGTCCGTCTGTATGGTTATTAAGTATGAATATGGTTATTATATCTATGTATGACCTATTGTGGCATGATTTAAGTGTCTGTGTATATCATGTATACTGTACAGTGCGTATGTATGGCTATTGTGTATATCTGGCCTCTACCTAGCATTGTCTGCATTTCATGTCTTATCAATGTGTTCAGTATGTAAGCGTATATGTAGTTGCTAGAGCTGTTGTTGTTTTTTGTTGTTGTTGATGATGACGATGATGATCATCATTATCATCATGATAACCATGATCAAGATCGTAAACCTGATGCTGTTGCAGTTCTAGTTGCTGACTTCTTCTTCTTCTTCTTCTTCTTCTTCTTCTTCTTCTTCTTCTTCTTCTTCTTCTTCTTCTTCTTCTTCTTCTTCTTCTTCTTCTTCTTCGTCGTCGTCCATCAGGACTCACGTCATTAGCCACAAAGAATAATTTCTAATTCGAGCCTACACTAAGCTACTAAGAATGCATGTGGCAACTTGAAGATCCACCCACCACATGCAATAGACTGGCGGTTGCACGGGCGCGAAAGCTACGTTGTTATCCTCATTCCGTAAACGGTGGTTTTTAACGGGTGGAGAGCTGAACCATCCTCGGGTACAGGCGATTCGTAATCTAGACTAGGGTATGGAAGTCTTACTACACCATAGTGGATTACACCATGGTTCCTCTGCTTTGTGGCAGAAGTAAGAAGAAAGAGTGAGAGAAAGTTGTGGTGAAAGAGTACAGAGGGGTTCACCACTCCCCACCCCGCCGGAGCCTCGTGGAGCTTGGGTGTTTTTGCTCAATAAACACTTACAATGCCCGGTCTGGGAATCGAAATCGCGTTCTTACGACCGCGAGTCCGCTGCCCTTACCACTGGGCCATTGTGCCTCTACTCTGGTTGCTGATGGGGCTGTTTAACACTAGGTCAACTCTGATCGAACAGACTTATTATCAAAAGCGTTCCATACGTGACCATTTCGTGTCTTTTGGGTATTGAGTATCTAGTACTATATTATCCTGTATTACCACGCATACTTTCCACCATGGTAGATCGTAATTTGAGGGTGTTTGGCTACTAATTTTAACAAATCAAACCGCTGCATAAACGCTCAATTGTTGACCCCGATCTCCTGACGAGGTCATAGGGTAGTGTTGTAATTTGCATATGTACATGTAGTGCAGTGTAATGTGTGTATGTATGTGTGTGTGTATGAGTGTATCTATCTATCTATCTATCTATCTATCTACTATCTATCTATCTATCTATCTATCTATCTATATTATATAATATCATACATACTACATACATACACTATCACCACACACGCCTACACACCTACATACACACACATGCATACACACACATACACGGACACACCCATACATACTTACATACATACACCTATACACACACGCCTACACACCTACATACACACACATGCATACACACGCACATACACACACATATACGCACATACATATATACCTACACACATGCACACACACACACACACACATGCATGCATGCATGCACACGCGCAGTACGCATACAGGCACACATGCATACACACACACACACGCACGTACACATACATACATACACACACACATACATACACCCATACACATACATGCATCCTACACACACAGACATACACACTCACACATACATACACATACACACACTCACTCACACACCTGCATGTACGCGCACACACACACTTCCACACACACACTTCCACACACACACACGTACATACATACACACTCATACACATACAGACACACACACACACGGACATACATCTATACACACACATATACACACACATACTTACATACATTCATCGGACACACTGACACCCGGACATACACACAGACACACTCACACATCCACACACACACATACCTACACACACACTCGCAGGCGCGCGCACATACACGCTTGTGCGCGCTCGCGCACGCATACACGCATGCATGCGCCACGCTCGTGGGTACCGACTATTTCTCCTGTTCGTATCTGGGGCTGGCGCGTGTCTTTGGGTTCTCCCACGCCTGTCGCCGCGGGATCACTCTTCCATCTTTCCCTCAGCTGCAGTTTTTTTTTTTTTTCCTTAATACCCCCCCCTTTTTTGTACACACACGCACACACATACACACACCCACTCACACACACACTTTTGCATACACACACGCACACACATACACACACCCACTCACACACACACATTTGCATATACATATACATTACACTTACGCACACGTCAAATTTACTTGCCATACATACAACTACGCACACTGGACACACACACACTACCACTCAACACACACACTGGCACGTTACATACGCCCCCACCCTTTCCCTCCTTCCTCCTTTTTTTACCACTGACCACTCACTTGAGACTTGCTATGTCAACTACTGTTCGCCCTACCAAACACACTTACATACAGACGCACGCACTAACATATACATATATTTTTTGTTTATTTATCTCGCCTCACACACACATACACACACGCACACGCACACACTCACACATACATACACATCATTTTTTGTTACCAACCTTCCTGTCTCCACTCTTTTGGCTTTAAAAACCTACTTTGCCCTTGTTTTCCAAAACTTCCGGTCTTTCAGCATGTATACTTCGTAAACACCAGTCGCGTTTTTTTTCCCTCTTTCGCCCACATCGGGATCTTTCTTCTTCTTCTTTCTTCCTTCTCTTATGTTTCCGACGAAGAGCTCCGCTCGAAACGTCATACCCTCCTTCTTCCATTTTCCTGAGCGCCTAATAATAATAATACTGTAATTGTTCCACGTGTTGTTGTTTTTTCTGTTTTCCCGTTTGGATTAACCTTATATATATATATATATATTTCAACAATTGAGGGTAAAATTAATTAATTAATCAATTTCACCAAGTATTCAGTATGCAAAGGGACCATTTAAGGCGAATTCAAATTATTACATTATATAAAAGGGCTTAGTAAAATAAATTACTTTGCCGCATACTGAACTCATTAGAAATAGCAGCTAAAAAAAACTTTTTTAAAACTATTTCTAATACTTAAAGAAAACCTCTCTCATATAGTGTTTGCTCAATTCAACTCACGAAAGTATGGGGGTATGTCTCTACCCCCATACTTTCGTGAGTTGAATTGAGCAAACACTATATGAGAGAGGTTTTCTTTAAGTATTAGAAATAGTTTAAAAAAGTTTTTTTTAGCTGCTATTATATATATATATATTATATTATATAATATATAATATATTCTTTTACTCTTTTACTTGTTTCAGTCATTTGATTGCGGCCATGCTGGAGCAGCGCATTTAGTCGAACGATTCGATCCTAGGACTTATTCTTGTAAACCTAGTACTTATTTTATCGGTCTCTTTTGCTGAACTGCTTAGTTACGGGGACATAAGCACACTAATGTCGGTTGCCAAGCGACGGTGGGGGGACAAACATAGACAGATAAATATACATACACACACACACACACACACACACACACACATATATATATATATATATATATACAAATACACACACACACACACACACACACACACACACACACACACAATATATATATATATATATATAATATATATATGACGGACTTTTTCCAGTTTCCACCTACCAAATCCACTCTCAAGGCTTTGGTCGGCCCGAGACTATAGTAGAAGATACTTGCCCAAGGTGCCATGCAGTGCCATGCTTCTTACCACACGGCCACGCCTGCGCCTATGTATGTGTGTGTGTGTGTGTACCGGATGTTCGGGCTAAATTTGATCATTTGCATAAAGAGAAAAGAGAACACAATATCCCATCCCAGAATAAAAGTATTTTATAAAATCAAAAAATACCAGCCGGATTATGGCTCAGACATAGCAGTTTACTCAAAGTAGCCGCCCTCAACTTCTACCGCGACCACAAGATCGTTCCGGAACCCTGCGCATGCGTTCCTCACTGTGACCCCTGGAAGATCTTTGAACACTTCCTTGATCCTAGCCACCAGCTCCGGTTTGCTGTTGTGGGAAGATCGGTTGGTGGCTTTCTCAACCTCGCCGCACATTTAGTAATTCATAGGATTACAATCGGGAGAATTGGGGGGGCTAGAAATTAGGGCGGACGAAGTCGTAGAAATTTACCGACAACCACTTTGGCTTCTTTCCGGGGGTATGGAAAGGGGACGAACCCTGTTGTCACATATTTCGACTTCCAACAGCAACTCTCTTTAGCGAAAGTTTGACCACAATCTCCAGCAGCTTCACGTAGCCTTTTGAGTCTTAGACCCTATTTATATATGTGGGGTGACATGACGTCCCCCTCACAGGAGACACGCCCAAAGACCATCACAGTTTGAGGGAACTTGGTTTTCATGATACGTGGGATATCACATGAATTGTATACAAGCCATCTGTTGTTCTGGATGTCGTGCGACTAGCCCTTGAAGTTCTTTTCATCTGAAAAGAACCTGATCCTCGCTGGCTCAACAGGATGCCCCACCTTGTTCCGGAACTCCTGTACCTTCGTCAAGCAGTTCTCCTTGGCCTTGATTTTAAGAATTTGCCCCTTGCGCCTCTTATAAGACTGGTAGCGAATGTTCTCATTCAAAGCCAGCACCCATCAGGGCCAACACCCATCTTTCTCAAGGCCAACACCCATTTCTCTCAGGGCCACGCCAAAGCCCAGATTCCCTTACTCGGATCTTCCATCACCTTGCCCTGCAGTTGTTGGGTGAATACCGACATACGGACGCAGTCAGAATGCCTGCTGTGTCCCTTCCCGCTGGTCACGGCTTCGTTGCATCTGTCCCTGTCATGTCTTACAGCCTTTACAGTGTTCACAGAGCATTGAACAGCAGTCACGATGTCGGCACTTTGATACCAGACGCGAATCATCATGATACAGGCAACTCTTTCCCAATATTCAGATGGCTTCCAATCTTCCATGGCAAGTAACTTTTTCTCAACTTGAACTTTAAACTTCAGGCTCTCAAACGCCGCTGACTGTTCCCAATATATCAAGCTGTTCCTGAAAAAAAAGGAGGCATAAAAAGAAGTCATCAAATTTTACCCGAATACCCTGTATGTAGGGCAATATAGTGTTTAGAACAGTGTCGTATAGAGTATGTGTGTACAAGGAGAATGGTGTATGTATATATAAGTAGTACAGAATTATGCATCGCGTATATATATTATATATATATATATATATATATATATATATATATATATATTATATATATATATATAATATATATATATATATATATATATAGTGCAGTGTAGCATATGTGTGTTAGTTGTAAAAACAAGATGCTTAGATGTTTAGTGCAATGAAAAGATAACAGCTGCATCAGCAGGTGTAAAATGTTATATACAGATCCAACCAGAAGGATTAAGGGCAGGTTTACTCAAAACAGTTGAGTGAATCGACCCGGCAGACAACTGCATGCGTATGTGCATGCGTGTATGTATGTGGGTATGTGTTGTGTGTGTGAATGTTTGTGTGTGTATTGTGTATTTGCGTATCTGTGTTTGTGTATGTGTGCGTGTATATGTGTTTGTAAGTGTGTTTGTGCATGTTTGTGTATCTGTGTGTGTGTGTGTGTGTGTGTGTGTGTTGTGTGTGTGTGTGTGTGTGTAACATTTAAGGGGGAGACAGAAATAGAGAAAGAGAAATACAGATACAGATACGAGAGAGAGAGAGAGAGAGAGGGAGAATGGGGGGGGGGGGGCAAGGATTCGAGAGAAGTCGACGGAAAGAAAAGGGAACAAAGGAAGATATTGATGAAGATAGTGAGAGGAATATAGAGAAAAGAAACGAAAAGAGAAGAGAAGAGAAGAGAGAGAGGGAGAGAGACAGACCGACAGACAGACAGACAGAGCTTTGAACATTGCGACCAACTACTGTATATTCACTTGACTGTGTTTATATAACAGCGTAACGCCTGGGTCTCCCGATTGTTTCAAGTCTTGCACTTGCCAATATAAAGTTTGCTCAAAATAATTTTGCCCGATATAATCTTTGCTAATATAATGTTTGCCCAATACATTAGTTGTTTTTCTGCATGTGCTTGGAGTGCACATTGTTGTCACCATTAAAAGGCAAAAGTATTACAGTTTTAGTAGTCTTATCTGTTTCTTTGCTACCCACAAGGGGCTAAACACAGAGGAGACAAACAAGGACAGACAAACGGATTAAGTCGATTACATCGACCCCCAGTGCGTAACTGGTACTTAATTTATCGACCCCGAAAGGATGAAAGGCAAAGTCGACCTCGGCGGAATTTGAACTCAGAACGTAACGGCAGACAAAATACCTATTTCTTTACTACCCACAAGGGGCTAAACACAGAGGAGACAAACAAGGACAGACAAAGGGATTAAGTCGATTACATCGACCCCAGTGCGTAACTGGTACTTAATTTATCGACCCCGAAAAGATGAAAGGCAAAGTCGACCTCGGCGGAATTTGAACTCAGAACGTAACGGCAGACGAAATAAGGCTATGCATTTCGCCCGGCGTGCTAACGGTTCTGCCAGCTCGCCGCCTTACAGTTTTAGTAGCCTTATCATGGCTTCAAAGGCGTTTCTAATGCAAATGTTCGCAGGTTGATGTGACAAGTGACTAATAAATGCTGACAAACAGACAGCCGTTCTGTTCTTTATCCCTGTCCATCCGTCCGTCTGTCCTCGTAATAAAACATACGTACACACAGACACACGCATATACGCACACATGTATTTAAGATTGCTCTCCCAAGCAATTTTTCTGGCTTCATTAATTTTAATACAGGACCAGAAGTTACCAGTTTTCAATCCCCCGCAAATGAATTAATTGCATTTGATATCATACGCAGATTGCAGCGTGGAAAAGAAGTTCGCTTCACAGCTACTTTGGCACGGATTCGAACCCATTGTGTAACACTGTGATAAGTGTATCCTATACTAAGTTTTGGTTGACCAATGCTTTGTTGCCTTGTGAGTGGATTTTGGCAGACAGAAACTGCACATGAGACTATCGCGCATACATACATACATACATACATACATACATACATACATACATACATACATACATACATACATACATACATACACACATACATACATGCATAAGGGGTAAAGACCCCCTTCGGTCATGAATGACCATGGGATTGCACCTAGAAAGTTATCCTCCTAGACACAAGTCCGGGCAAGGTTGTTTATGGAAGACCAGCAGTCGCCCATGCATACCAGCCTCCCCTCTCCACGCCACCAGTGTTATCCAAGGGAAAGACTAAGGTCGATACAGCTTGGCACCTGTGACGTCGCAACTCATTTCTACAATGCATACATACATACATACATACATACATACATACATACATACATACATACATACATACATACATACATACGTATCTATATATATATATGGTGTTCAATTTAAAAGTTGACTCAGTTGTATTTGTTAATAGTTCTAAAGAATGTGCAATATTATAGACAAACCCACTTTTATTAAAATACTCATTTAAAAGTTACAACATCAAACTGGTTACAAAAGGTGTTGAAATTGTTGGCTGCCACGTTGTAGACAACACGATGATGTTTGTTCTGGAGCACATTAATCAAAACTTCACGTGGGATATTTGGGAAAATATCAGGAATATCCGTACACAATTCATCAAGTGTATGCGAATTCTTTGCAAACACAGCGTCCTTGATATAGCCGAATAAAAAGAAATCGCGATGCGTTAAGTCTGGCGATCTGGGTGGCCAGAGGCCTTTTGTGATTAACCTGTGTTCAAAAGTTTGTCGTAAGCGAAACAAAATGTGGTTTCTAACATAACATGTTGCTGAGTCTTGTTAAAGCCATGCATTACTGTTTTCATTCTCAGTTAGCTGCTCAACAAACTGATCGATTATCTCACAATAACGTTCCGAATTCAAGGTTTCTTGGGAAAAAATCGGTCCTGCTATTCTTCGCCCGCTGACAGCCACCCATACACCAATCTTCACTGCATGTAAGGGTGATTTGACAAACTCGTGAGGATTGGGAGCACTCCAGATGCGAGTGTTTTGCGAATTTAGGTATCCCGATAGGTGAATTCAAGCCTCGCCACTGAAGAAGGTGATGTCAAGTTGGTTGTCATCCATGTTTTCTTGGAACCATTTGCAGTAATCCAATCTTTTGGTAAAATCAGCAGGAATAAGTTCATATAAAGAAGACGCGCGGTATGTGTTCATAAAAACCTAAATGAACATATGCTAATCTTATAATGGTATACCCTCCTTCTAGCTAGAATGGGCCATTATAAATACCAGTGAGCTGAGGGATAACTACAGACGATTTGCGAAGAGCAGTATGGCAGCTGCCAACAGATAATCCAGTTTCGTTAGACAAACATCGCACAGATTTCCTGGGACTGCGAAGAATTCGTTGACGGATATCTTCCACAACATCATCAGAAAGGTGGGTGCGTCGGCGAACGTGTTTCTTGTTTTCAATTGAGCCCGTCTCCCTAAACTTTCTAATCAGAGAATTAATCACCTGCTTTGTTGGCAGAGGCACATTTGGATATTCGCTCTTAAAATCGGAAACACAATTATCAAAGGAGTAAATCCATCGCCCATTGATAAAACGTCCTGATCTAAATATATGTATGTATGTATGTATGTATGTATGTATGTATGTATGTATGTATGTATGTATGCATGCATGCATGTACGTACGCATGCATGTACATACGTACGTACATACATACATACATACATACATACATACATACATACATACATACATACATACATACATACATACGTGTGTGTGTAGCGGAATGTAATGTTGAGGGATCAATGTAAGTTGTCAGGCGTAGCAGATGGCGTCAGACGTGTTGTCTGGTATCGATGAAAAACAATGAAGAAAGAATAGGAATGTAGTTTACATTATTTATTTGGTCGCAGTTGCATTCAATTGTTAGATGCTTGAAGCTTGATTTGGAATATGAACAAATATGCCACTACATAATGTAGCCAACTACTTCGAGTCGGCGAAGTTGTGTACGCAGAGAAATGCGCGAAGTAAAACGGAGGAGAGAGAGTGATGATGGGGTGAGACAGTACAAAGGCATACTTTGTGCCCGTGCGTGTGTTCGCTCATCTACCTCGTTTGTTCTGTCGAGTCTGTAGTTATCTCTCTGGTCTCCCTCAGCTCACTGGTATTTATAATGGCCCATTCTAGCTAGAAGGATGGATATACCATTATAAGATTAGCATATATTCATTTAGGTTTTTTGCTGTCCATTTGAAAACTTTCGCGATACAGCCAGGTCGGAAGTCGAGTGGAAACTCACCGATCACAGCTCCCTTTGACAAGACAAAGAGATTTTCCCGCCTGATCAGCAAATAGCGGGTGGATCTGGCGAGCGAGAATTCTTAGATTCGGTTTCGAATTTCAGTCAGGAAAATAAAATACAGTTTACACACACACATACATGTATTCTGAAGAAATTATTATGCTCCTTGCAATAACTGTTCACTGGGGGATGACACGAACATACATACATACATACATACATACATACATGCATACATACATACATACATACATGGTGGCTGCCCCCTCGTTATCGAGTATGACCATTGCACGAAGCTTAATCAACGTTGTTATCGTGCAATGCATGTGCAAGAAGTGAGGAAAGGCTGTGCACTGAGTCAATCCCACTCACTAAGCAACAGCAGCCATAATCCGAAAAGAAGAACAAGTCAACATCATCGGCAACCACTGAGCCGCAGGTTTTATGTCGGAGTTATCCCAGTTACCTGAGTTACCTTCTCCTAGAAGGATGCCTTAACAAAGGCTAGGAGTCCTTCACTCCCAATGGTTTAACCGCGCGATCGGGTATTCAGTCTGATTATTTCTATGTCCCCGCGCATGATACAGCCTTAAGACATACATACATACATACATACATACATACATACATACATACATACATACATACATACATACATACGTGTGTGTGTGTTTTGTGTGTGAGTGTATTCGTGTCATCCCCCTGTGAACAGTTATTACAAGGAGCATAATAAAAATATCATTGTTGGCGAAATATAAATAATTATTTTTATAGTCTAAAAAATATCAGGGTTGATAAGAGTTAAGCTCACCCTGTTTCATTATCGAATTCCGTAATAAAGTAAAACAGGAAACAAAAGAAAACAATGAATGAGCCATGTCTCGTATATTCACTCTTGTTTTCTATACATCATCCTGTGATGTTTCCTGAGGTCATCAGGCGTTTTGAGTTTTTCCCATCAGATACCTTCACCCAGGCGAACCAGCTGGGGTTAATCAAACCCCAGCTTGCGTCCAGTTTGTCCTACTCCTGGTAGTACTGCCCCTTCCTGGGCCCACTCCTCCCGACTCTCAGTCACTTTGAAGTAACCTCTGCTGTCTTCACCTCCATCGTGATGACCTTCCACTTGCTGACCTGCAAACCTTCTGCATCCCAAATCAAGAGGATCACACCTTGCTGGGCACCTTTTTCATTGGTAGAGTTCCACTAGATCAGTATATATCCTTCTCTCACTTTCATTTGCCTCTTTGATACGATCATCCCAGTGAGCGGTGAGTTCTAGCAGAACCACCTGCTTGAGTACCACAGCCGGCGTTAGTAATATTGAGACAAGGTGCCAACCCTGATAATGTATGTCATCGAGAAAAACAATGCAAATATGCGATGAGAAGAATGTCAGATTTAAAGTTTGATATTTTTCCTTTTAGTTTTTTTTCTCTAAGAAATATTAAACTAAAAGATGTTCTTTTGTACGTGGTAACAAATAAAACAGGCTTTCAGCAGAATACAAGATATCAAAAGTTTGTGACACCTGTTGCTTTTAATTAGATGTAAGAATAACAGATTAAGGATTTACATTGTTAAGGCACCGCATTCAACAACACCACTGCATGTCAGGAACAGATAGAAACATTAAATTTTCTTCAGTCAATGTAAAACATAAAGGATTATCGAAAGTCACCCGATAATTTTTCTCCATTATTAAATATTTTTTGCGAAACTTTGGCTGGTTATACTAGTTGTTAAGCCTCAAGTCAGTTTTGAACAAAAAAACCTGTGATCAAAAACGTGGCCATCCCATTTTATCTGAAGATACTGAAGGTAATCTCGGACTTACAATGTCTGAAAGGGAACGTTTTCGTAACAAATAACTGACGAGCACACTAATGCACGCGTACAAAAATAAAATTTAAGTCTCTTCTTATATTTGGTGGGTTAGGAGCTCGGTCAGAAACAAGCTGGGTTTTGGGTTAAGGGTTATGGTTTTAGGGTTAGATTTGAGTTTAAGCTTAGAGTTTCAGATTAGAGTTGAAAAGTTAAGGCTAGGGTTTACGGACTGGGGTTGCGAATCAGGATGGTTACAGTTGAAAAGCTGAAGTTGCATCGAAATTTGTTTGTGCACGAGCCATAATTTTAGCGTACACAAAGCAAATTTATATTTTCAAATTTTCTGCTTCACACCGTAAGCTTGGGTTACCCATGTCGTACATCTAAAACTGCATTACTCAATGTGTTCCTCCTGTTTTAAGACAATGAGATCTGCTTTAAAGGCAGGTTTAGTTACTGTTTCTGCCTAGAATTGCCAAAAATATTACTAAATATTGTTATATTTTTCGATACATCAATATAAAAACCTATTTATTTATTTCAAATTCTGGTAGAAGGCCAGCAATTTCGTGGAAGAGCAAGGGAAATCAATTACATCAACCCCAGTGCTCAACTGGAGATATTTTATCAGTTCTAAAAGGATGAGAGGCAAAGTCAACCGCGACGGAATATGAACCGAGAATGTGAAGACCGACGAAATACCTATTTCTTTACTACCCACAAGGGGCTAAACACAAAGGGGACAAAGAAGGACAGACAAACGGATTAAGTCGATTACATCGACCTCAGTACGTAACTGGTACTTAATTTGATCGACCCCGAAAGGATGAAAAGCAAAGTCGACCTTGGCGGAATTTGAACTCACAAAGGTAGCGGCAGACGAAATACCAATATTCCACTGCGTTTTTATAGTATGGAAAGGGAGGTAACTTCCTTTTAATTGCTTCAATTTCAATTCAATACATTTTAGTATTTCTGTTTGTGTTTCTGTCTTTAGTGCTAAGTCATACATCGCTTAAACAACTACGTCAAACGTCTATCCCAATCATCCCATTCGGATGTATATATACAGGCTGGACACTTCCTCTTAGGACGACGATTGTTCTAACTGATTCGATCAACGGAACAGCCTACTCGTGAAATTAAGGTGCAAGTATCAGCGATCCGCAGACACTTGTACTTTTAGAGTAATTCACAACGATATTCAACGTGACATTGAATGTGTAAATCTGAATTATAGGTACAATTCATTTTTGCCAGCTGATTGGACTGGAGCATCGTAAAATAAAGTATCTTGCCCAAGGACACATTGCGCCTCTGGGAATCGAACTCACAACGTCACGATCATGAGCCAAATATCCTAACCACTAAGATACGTGTGTATACACACACACATATATATATATATATATATATATATACAGAGAGAGAGAGAGAGAGAGAGAGAGAGAGAGAGATTCCTAGGAACTACTTAAGAAGAGTGGTCCCGGTGCGCGCAGTCGCGCATCCGCGCTAGCTAGTCGTGACTAGTCGATCCTACAACGACTACCTAGCAAAGTAAATAAAATACAAAAACACAAAGTAAGGATCGACTAGTCACGACTAGCTTGCGTGGATGCGCGACTACGCGAGTGCGCACACCGGGACCATTCTTCTTAAGTAGCACCGATTCCTCGATATGGTCTTTATATATTAAATTATCGTAAGACGGTAGCCATTAGCGTAGCTAGTGGACGGCAGAGGGGGCAGTACTTTTATGAGGGCGGCACCACTTTTCGGTCTATTGTAGGCAATATGTATTTTTGTAGGGGTCCGGAGGCGGCAATCTGAAGGGCCGCCCCGGACAGCACTCACTGTAGCTACGCTAGTGATGGTAGCGTGCAATTTTAGGGATTCTGGGCTTCTACTTTTAGCTAGTCAAGTGTGCATAGTGCTTATTAGTGGGAAGAATAAAAATATTTCATGACGTTCGTTTCAGATTCTAGAACACGTTCTAGAACGGAATGGACGCAAGTTACGTGGATGGATGAAACTTTGCTACGATTGAAGTAAATTAAACTTGACTTTTTCCTCTTCTTCATCAGGTTATTAAAAAAAATTAAAATAGAAAAAGCAACGTCTGCCTCTAAATTTTGAGAATTCTTTATATAATATTTCGGTGAATATGATAAATTGTGAGTGTCGAAAGGCGGCGAGCTGGCAGAGACGTTAGCACGCCGGGCGAAGTGCTTCGCGGTATTACGCCCGTCGCTACGTTCTGAGTTCAAATTCCGCCGAGGTCGACTTTGCCTTTCATCCTTTCGGAGTCGATAAATTAAGTACTAGTTACGCACTAGGTCGATGTAATCGACTTAATCCGTTTGTCTGTCCTTGTTTGTCCCCTCTATGTTTAGCCCCTTGTGGGTAATAAAGAAACAGATTAATTGTGAGTGTCGATAACTCAGGTTTTCAATGAGCAAAGTTAAGTCCCTTGAACTGTCAATGGTAGACAATGTCTTTAAAGGGCATGGGTAACCTTTTCGGGGAAACGGTTCGTATACGATACGGTTCTTCGTCATACAAGCAGCACTACTAAACCTCCGGGGTAATTTCTCTTTAGGCGTGTCATTCAGAAAGTTCCACAGGTCACAGGTTGCACATGACTGGTTCACATCTACGAAGAGCTCGTTTCTTTGTTTATGATAATTGTTGGCAAACAAATCAATATACGAGGTGCGTTCAAAAAGTTTCCGACTTTATTTTTTCCCGTCAAAACTAATGCCGCACGGGCAAAATACATTGGGTGAGAAGACGCCACTCCTTTTGCGCATGCTTTGAAAATTTCGCACCGATTGGCTGCATCAGTTCCCTGCTATTACGCCCTAAAGTAGAGACATGTAGTGCGCACTCTTCGGATTTTCGTTTTCACGCAAAAAAGTTCCTGTCAGCTCATTGACCGCTGTACAATTTATTAGAAAAGAAGGAATTTATCTGCACGAGGATACCCGGAAGAAAATCTTTTCTAAAATTTAAGCAGCTCCCTTTCGCCTAACATTCTAAAAACCCGAGTTGTCATTTTCTCACATACCTACATATTTTCCTTGTGAATTCTTGAAAACAACTGCCGTGATACATTATTTACATTCGACGGATATTTGTCCTCATCTTGTTTGTTGTTAACACAACGTTTCGGCTGATATACCCTCCAGCCTTCTTCAGGTGTCTTGGGGAAATTTCGAACCTGGGTTCTCGTTCCTAAGGTATTTTTCTATGTTGTTATTATTATTATTGGTGTTCAGGTCACTGCTTGGAATCGAACAACAAACAAGATGAGGACAAATATCCGTCGAATGTAAATAATGTACATAATTCCTCATCTCTTAAATATAGAACTGAACTGCCGTGATGCTGTGAATTCTAGTAACTGGCAACCATTGTTGTCCTTTTGCAGGCTGATGAATGTCGACAAGAAAAATTAGTCTTATTTATTATATATGCAGCAAATTTTCATCTAGTCATAAACCTTCGGCTGCTTTAAATAATACCATTAATGTACTGTATAACACACTGATAGAAGCAATTATATACGGAGACACAGACAGGCAGGTAGACAGCGATATTAAAATGAAACCATAGAGTTATCTCCCTTCAGATAACGGGTTCTACATTTCGAAAGATTATTATTGTTAAAGAAATGAACTCGGCGAGCTGACAGAATCGTTAGCACTCTGGGCGAAATGCTTAACCGTATTTCGGTCGTCGCTACGTTCTGAGTTCAAATTCCGCCGATCGACTTTGCCTTTCGGGATCGATAAATTAAATACCAGATGAGTACTAGGGCTGATGTAATATAACTGCAGATCATAATGCAAAACTAATATTTCTGTCCCTTGTTATGATATAAAGTGAAAGGTGTTCTGAAATAGCACTGAATATCCAAACATTAGTTATACCATGACATGTACTGGGTAGAAAGTGGGATAATGGGTGACAAAAATAACCACTGAAAGCGAGTGGCCATTCATACACATCCTTTCTACTATTCATTTTTACATTCCCCTCTCAGAAATATACCCTTTCCAGCACCCAACAAACCACTTCTGTAATTAGCCTCTTATTTTACATACTTTTAAAATTCATTTACCCTTAGCTCCTCTCTCTGCATTTTTCCTGTTTACATTCTGCCTGTTATATAATACATTCTTTCTTATTTGCTTTCACACTCCCTTCTAATAAACACTGTTTCTATGGGGAAAAGTTGTATGTACAATTTTTTTTTTTCTGTAACTGAATATTTTTAATAATAAATCTTTGCTTGCAGTATCTTGTTATAAATTGGTAGTAGTTTGTTTACAAATCTCAGAGTACACAGAAACAAAAATTAAGTCAGATTAGAGTCGACTTTTTATGTTTATATTTTTAGTACTATACAAGTCAGACTAGTAGATTCAGCATGGAAACACAATTTAACACTGAACCAACAATCACTGTATGCAGCACAACACATTTTGTCTTGCCCCGCAATTTTCATTGACACACCATCATCTTTAACATTGTTTTAACACCTGCTTTTTCCATATGAGCATGGGTGAAACAAAACTATCATTTAACTTTCATTTGTTTCAGTCATTAGTCTGTGACCATGCTGGGGCACTATCTTGAAGATTTTTTTGTTGACTCCAGAATTGATCTCTTTATCTGAACTGCTAAGTTTCAGAGATGTAAACACACCAAACCAGTTATCAAGTGGTGATGAGGGACAAACACACACGTATATATACGATGAGCTTCTTTCAGTACCAAATACAAGGCTTTAGGTGGCCCAAGGCTGCATGCATACATTTATATATCAATACCTTCTTCTCATTTGTGTGTATACACACACACATATATATACATATATATAAATATATATATACACACACATACATACATATGTATGTATACTTAAATGTAGAATGATGAAATGAGTACTCAACACCACACTGGAGGATACATAATTTCTTTCTTTGTAAATTAAGGCTGTCATTGGTTTCATGTTAAGAAGAGTAGGAAATTATCCTAGTATTTTAACAATTTTTCAAGCCGATCACACAGAGAAAGATGTTCACCTTGATTTTGGAAAGCAGTCTCGTTTCGTTCACGGGATTTCTTGTAAATTCTCATAAATAAAACAATGAATCAAGGGACGTTACTCTAGAAGGTACCTTTTTAGTTTTTCTCCCTTGGATTAACCTTATCGGTAAATTTCTTTTTTCTTTTTTTTTTTTGCATTATTTGTTTGTTACAAATATAATATGGACATTGAAAGAAAGTGGAATAAATAAACCCCACTCCCAGATAGAATTGAAAATTATTGCTAAAGCCAAAAAATACAGAGAACGGGGTACGAAATGTGAACTCTGTATTACTGAAAAATTAAATATCATATAATCAATAGACAGCATCTTAAATATTAGGAATGAAACCTTCTTTCCCTGCAGACATAAGCAATATTTTACACTCAAATACTTAAAGACCCCTATAAACAAGGGTAACTATAAACGAGGGCAATCCTACCAGGGTATTTAAACGTATATATATACATATATATGTGTTCATATACGTGAACACATAAAGCAGTCAAATTTCACACAACACAGAAGAAATAAGTCACAAACTCCACAAAGCGAAGAACCTGCTTTTTATATTATGTCCACATACAAGCCTTTCATGTCTTAACATCTCTTATATATATTTTATTGCTATATATTTTTCTGTATATTTTTTTCACCCTTTATAATTGTGTAACTTATACGCGTATAGTATATACCTACTGTGTGAATGCATATATACATGTGTTCAAATGATTGTATATATATATATACGAGTGCAAGACTCTACCTGTTATACTTGTCTCTTTCCTTCATACATATATGTATATATATACGTTTAAATATCTGCAGGCATAGATGTGTTTGGCAGACAGGAGGGTGTATTTGTGTATATACATATATTATTCATTTGTGTATTCAAGTTTTGCAGCGAATGTGAATGTTTTATGATTTATGTTTTTTGCATGTGTTTTTATTTGTATATGTCTATCAGCATATGTATGTGCTTCCTAGAGTTTCTGTTTACCTATATATATCATTAGTTTATTAGTGACATTTTTCCATTCGCGTCAATACAGAATTACAGATAGTATTTATGGAATTTATGGAATTTTGGTCAACCCCGTATTCTTATATATTAGGTTGGTGCACAATTGTTGCGGCTTGTTTTCAACAAATTTTATTCAACAAAAACAATAACAATATTTAACAAAAACATCTTTAAATGACGGTCTGACTGTCAAGCAAATGGGAAGCAGTAATTGAAGTAGATGGTGGATATGCTCCAGAATAATCATTTAAAGATGTTTTTGTTACATGTTGTTATTGTTTTTGTTGAATAAAATTTGTTAAAAAAAAGCTGCAATAATTATGCACCAATCCAATATATATAATAAGTAATAGATTGCCTTATATATTTATAATAAGTAATTGATTGCCTGAATGTCCTCCACCTTAATTAAATATTAACAACTATACAGACTTGAATTAAACTCTACATACTAATTTTATATTGATTTAATAAGGATAGACATAATATCACAATATGACATTTTTACCAATTAGTTTTCTTTTACTTAAAATTCTGGATGGATATATTGTTATATTCTTACTTTACAACTCCAGTATACACAACCTTACTCCTTTCTAAGGTCTCTACTATTTTTATACTATGTTCTTTATGTATAAATTTTATCAGTTAACGGTTTGCAGCCTATTTTGTATATCTTTATCTACCTCTGAAGAGATTCATCTTTCAAAATAATTTATAATTTAATTAATTAATTTTCTGAAGGTCTGGAATTGAAACAGCTGAAACAATTTTTTAAATTAATAAATAATAATTTATTAATTACCTCTCTATTTTCTCATCTTATTATTATTATTATTATTATTATTATTATTTTATATATATATATGAGAGGTTTTTGGCATCCAGAAGACCCAAAAAGGCAGGTAAGGCTATGTATGTGCAACAGAAGGACACACATCCAACATATATTTTTATTCTCTCATTTTCCTCTTTACTTCCTATATCTCTCCCTTTCCAAAATAACTTCTTATATTGAACTCTACTATTTCTCCTCTATTTAACTCTCTCTTATTGTCTCTGATGAAGGGCTATCCCTCATATCCCTGAAACAACTGTAAGACTACCCTTCTTTTTATCAATGTCCTTGAAATTTCACACTGCCTTGGCTTTGTTGTCTCATTTTATTTAACACAAATTCACACACACACACACACATATATATATATTTACTGTTTTTTATATATATCTTATTTTATTTATATTTAAAGCTTATTTTATTTATGTTTTTAAACAACATATCTTTTACATTTAAAAAATAATATTTAATCACAAATATATATACATATATACATACATACATACATACATCATTACCATGCCATAACAGACAGTTGTAGTCTGGACAGCACCTTGATAGTCAGCTCCATGTCAAACCATCCAAGCCATGCCAGCATGGAAAGCAGACATTAAACAATGATGATGATCATCATCATATCGTGACGATAGGCTTATTTCAGATTTCATCTACCAAATCTATTACAGAGCTTTGATTGGCCCAATATTACAACAGAAGTCACGTGCTCAGAACACAATGTAATGGGACTGAACCTAAACCCATGTGATTGGAAAAGTAATTTCTTAGAAGAAAATAAACACAGAAAACCATTAACACAAACAAAATTTAATATAGTTAAAAGAAAAGAAAAGCCATGAAGACAATTGGGTTTTAGGAAAATAAGTATGGCCGTAATACATAAAAATAGAAAAAATATTTGTGCGTTAATGTGTGTGTGTGTGTGAGTGTGCATGTGTATATAGACACATTCATAAATATACATACACATAATATCTACATATATATAAAATCTCCATACACACACATTTACACAGATTTATATATATATATATATATACATGTATATATATATATATATATACATATGTATATATCTATCTATACATATATATATATATAAATTTATATATTTATATATATCTACACATACATATATATTTATATTTATACATTCATATGCATACACCCTCACACACATATATACACACACATATATATATAATAATATATATGTAGACACACTAACTCATACATGTATATATACACATACACACATACACACACATAAAAGATATCTTTCTGCAGTTGTTTTGCTCTTAGACATTCTATATTCAGCATAAACTGTTTAGATTTTTAACATTTTTTTTTATTGTCTATGCATTTTTTAATGTCTATGCATTTCTCCTATTTTATTTCTTTGAAAAGCTACCTTCTTTTTCATTTTCTCTTTCTCCATTTCCTTGCTCCAAACGGTTAATAAGTGCAGTTGACAACTGCAACAATTAACTAGCAATACTCTTTTCCCTGACAGTACCATACTCTTGGGGTTCCTCACTCAAGACTTTAGTAAATATAAGGCAATAAACAGTAGCACATCTCAATGCAAATATCTGGAGCTTGAACCTGACAACAAACTCAATCTGTTATTGTCTTTAGTTTATTCCTAATACATGTTTTTCTTTTCTGGTTTTAATTTTTTTTTTCCAAATTTCTTCTGTCAAAAAAGCACAAATTGCTTAGAATTTACATGGTGAGATTCGTCTTTCCTATGAAAGAATGTCTGTCTATTCAAAAGGGTCTTGTTGTGGCATAGCCAATGTACACTTCTGTATTAATATTGTAATCTTACCTGCAAATAGACAAAAAATGAAACAATTATAATTTCATAAACAAGCAAGATATCAGATATATTTATAAGAAGAAGTGAATTAGATGTTGCAATGTATATGCCTTGTCTAACAACAAATTGATAGTTTCAAAATTAAGATACAGATCTTTAAACTTCAATGTAAAGAACCCCTTCGGTCATGAATGACCATGGGATTGCATGTAGAAAGTTCCCCTCCAAGGCACAAGTCCAGGCAAAGTTGTTGATGGAAGACCAGCAATCACCCATGCATATCAGTCTCCCTTCTCCATGTAATCGATGTTATTATCCAAGGGAATGGCAAAGACCAATACAGCTTGGCACTAGTGACATTGCAACTCATTTCTTCAGATGAGTGAACTGGAGCAATGTGAAATAAAGTGTCTTGCTCAAGAACACAACACACAGGCTTGTCTAGGTATCAAACTCACTACCTCATGATTACGAGCCTGATGCTCTAACCACTGAACCTTGCACCTTCACTTGCTTAGAATAAAACTTCGCCAGCCATATTATCAATCTGACTCAAAGGATCTGTAAAGGTCATAGCAAATGTCTCTTTCTACAAAGCAGACCATTAAATCCATCCATAGATCTTCTCTACTCACTCCATAGGGTCCTATCAGAATCAGTTGTTATTAGACTTTCTGGCAGAATTCTTAAGTGTGACCAAGTGAGACTATGGATATTATACAACTATCAGCCCCCTAGGTCTCCTGCCAGTTGGCTTGGCTTCAAGAACTGATCTTGTGATTCTTTCCTGCAAATTCTAACCACATGTCTATAGTATTGCAGCTGTGAACTCTCAACACAGAAAAATAGCTACACAATCTGGAAAGACAGCCTGACCTTTGAGCTATGTACCCTGTTGAGTAACGTTACTCCAGAGATCCAGTGGAGAAACCTCATTTTGGCAGTTGTATTTGCAATCATACTCTGTCTGGCTTTAGCCAAAATCTATGACCATAGGTGAGGATAGGCACAAAAACTGAATAGAAGATAACCACAGTCTCATTATTATTCATAAGGTAGCAAACTGGTAGAAGCTTTAGCATTTTGGACAAAATGCTTAGCAGTATTTCTTCAGTCTTTACATTCTGAGTTTGAATTCAACTGAGAATGATTTTGCTTTTCATCTTTTTGAGGGTTAATAAAACAAGTAGCAGTTGAGGACTGGGGTTGATGTAATTGATAAGACCCAACCCTCAAAATTTCAGGCCTTGTGCCTTTAATAGAATGAATGGTTATCCTTTTTTACTCAAGGCACAAGGACCAAAATTTTTGGGGAGGGGGCCAGTCGATTGGATCGACCCCAAAAGGATGAAAGCAAAGTCGACCTCGGTGGAATTTTGAACCCAGAATATAAAGACAAACGAAATACCACTAAGCACCTAGAATGAATGATTATCATTACTAGTGGTGCACCTTAAGCCAAAGGTCCCTAACCTTTTTCATTTCATTTACTCACCGGGTAATATTTTCTTTAAAATATATTTACCCACTTCAGTTTTGTTTAGTAATTCAATTTAACACTTCGACCATAACAAAACAACCAAGAGGGTATTTATAATATTGATTTTAAACATTAATATATTCAATTCAAATAACAACAAAACAGCACATAACAATGTTAGTTCACTAATTTATGAACTAATGCTGATGTTAAAAATTCAGAAACAAACAGTTTTCTGAATTAGAAAGAAGAATTTCTCCAAGAAAGAAAAATTTTTTCAGAAAAAATAGGCCTATTTAAATTTTTTCCTCAACTTCAGATTTTATAAAAAATTATGATTGGAAAAGAAAATATTTATAAATCCATAACCAGCAAATTTATCTCGGTTTGGGAGGTACGTCTTGAAGTAATAAGTAGTACATAAGTTCGTGTGCGATCTCCATAAACAAGGGGAATAACCTCTACCTGCTTTAGCAATACTGATAAATGTTAGGCAATGACTAAGAGAACGATTTATCTCATTGGAAGTTCATCGTCGTTTAACGTCCGCTTTCCATGCTAGCATGGGTTGGACAAAGTTATCTCTCTATATATAAACGGCAGTTTGTCTGTCTGTGTGTCTGTCAGGTTGTACCCTCACCCTGACTACGGCTTTCAATCGATTCTGCTGAAACTTGACACACACATAGCCCAATGTCATAATTCTAAACTAACGCAGCGAAAATTTTGAAAAGTTCCCCCAGTTCTGAAAAATATCGATAAATTTGACACGGGGTTGAGAATCTAAGCTTTTTATATGCAACACATTTTCTGTTGTAGTTTTCGCAACTTGCAATCGATTTTCACCAAACTTATGGTGAAGCTTAATGTTACCCTAAGGAACTTAATTCTGATGTTAGTTTTCCATGCAATACCTTACCATCAGAAAAAATCGATAAAATCATGCCATTTTGGGAAATCGCGTTCAAATTCAAGATGACATATTTTCGACAATATCTTTCACAAATTGGCAGGAATTTTTTTTAAATTCACAGCGAGCATCATGTCTGCTCCAAGGAGCTATATGGCCCTTTTTATTCCAATAGGATACTTTATTACTGGAAAAAATCGATTAATTAAATCATATGTGGCACACATAGCAAACCGATTTGTGTATTAAACACAAACCACAGACTGTCTAGGGGACGCAACTCGACCTTTTTATCGCCCAAAGGGACAGCTAGGAACATCGTATACACAGAAGTATTCGAGTGAAGAGAAGACATTGCAACCTACACATGCGCCTTCGTTCCCGATAAGGAAAGGACTAGATTGAGATTAGTCGTTGCCTACTAGGGGCTCTTACATACCCGGGCAACGCCGGGCTATGCTGCTAGTATATGTATATAGTTGATGAAGGCATAGCAAGTTGAAACTTCAAAGTCAAATAAGCATTGAGTAATATATTAGTTTAATATAAAATTACTTTCATTACAACTTGACATAAAATCAAGCATTAATATATAATATACCGTATTTTAACGTGTATAAGGAGTCCGCGTGTATAAGGAACCCTCTGATTTTGGGGGCTTATAATTTAGAAAAAAAGTTGGATCTTTTCGGTTTGAACGGCAGTTTTTTAAAATAATTTCCACGTAACTAAACACTTTTAAACTGCATATACTGGTAGAATGTGTTTATAAAACATCTTTTTTCTCTTGGCTTTATTGAGAAAATTCTATAGTTTGTAAAATATTTGTTGTTTTTTTTCTTCAATTTCTGCAATTTCAACCAATCACTGACATCTATTAAGGTGAAAACATTCTGTGCTGTATGAATATGTCCCTCGTTTAAGAAACAGATTGGGTTTATTTACATTTGTGAAGAAAAAAAGATACCCTCCCCCCACCCCTAACCCTAACTCTAAAACAGATTGAAATGCAATAGATCGATACTAGGGTCATAATTATGGGTGACAATTTCATATGACACTGCTAGAAAAAACTGCCGTTCAAACCGAAAAGATCCAAAAAGTTTTGTAAGGGATTATAATGTATAAGAAACTCCCATGTTTTTTTTCTTAATTTTTGACAAAGAAGGATTCCATAGACACGATAAAATACAGTAATATATATAACAAAAATTTACGAAAATTATACTAAAATAGGAAATGTAACAAGAATTACGAATCTTGATCAGAAGATTCACATGAATTTACACTTGGTTCAATTCTAAGTCTCTCTCTTTCTCACATGCATTATACATATATCATCATCATCATCATCATCCTGTTAACGTATACTTTTCCATGCTTACATAGTCTATTGAAGCAAATTTTCTATGCCTGGATGTCCTTCCTTGTTTTCAACTATGGGTATATTTCCCCATGACCTGACATGTTCTCACAATATTGGAAATGAATGACACTGCTTGTATAATAGTGACACTGAAATTGGCATAAAACTTATGTTTAGTGCAGCTCCAGAAAATAGCATTATTAGGGACACCTAGAATACTTAGGAAGGTTCTTGGCATCTAAAGTTACTTGTTGTAGCCCAATGCTAGGAATTTTGCTTTTTTCCCAACAGTCTAATCTGTTGTGCATATATGAAATAATAATAATAATAATAAATGCCCTGATGCATGCAGTACCAGGCAGTGTCTTTCATGGCTTCTCATCTTAACTGATTGGAAGTGTTATCATGTACATTGTTTTTTCTTGGTATAAAAGATGAGCAACAGCAAATATTCTGCCCAATACCACAGATTTGTTGGTTAGTTGTTTGACCTCAAAAAGTTGAGCATGTCCCTTGGTGGCCGACGATATGTGCATCTCTGATCACGAGCAGGAGTAGTGGTGGGGGCATCATAGCCATGTGTTAAGAGGAATTCTTTGGGGTTTGGATAATTCACCTTTGGAAACATGAGTGTTTCATTTAACATCTTTAAACAACCCTTATTCAGGAACCTTTTGAGCAGGATGGGCTACTCCACCTGAAGAAAATTCTAACTGGGCCCCACCTTCAAGGTCATGTGCTGTTTATCTTGATATGAGATCACTATATCGTGCATATATGGTTGTGATGCATGTGTCTGGTGTACTTTTATCAGACATGTAGTTATGATGGGTATACTGGACTTTGTATATTTTACCCCTGTGTCACTTTGATGGTATGTATTGCTCTCTCACTCAATAATAATAATAATAATATAATAATAATAATAATAATAAGAAGAAGAAGAAGAAGAAGAAGAAGAAGAAGAAGAAGGAGGAGAGGAGGAGGAGGAGAAGGAGAAGAAGAAGAAGAAGAAGGAGAAGAAGAGGAGGAGGAGGAGGAGGAGAAGGAGAAGGAGAAGAAGAAGAAGAAGAAGAAGAAGAAGAAGAAGAAGAAGAAGAAGAAGCAGTAGCAGCAGCAGCAGGTCAGTTATCAGATACAGCATACTTACTCAAAGCGTTTCTGATTATTTTTGGTTTTCGTTTCCACATCACTCCAAAACAATATATAGGAATTCCAGTACAGACCACAATGATACCCACAAAACATTCACGTGGGTTTGAAGTCAGAGACATCACAGTAAGAAATATCAAAATGCAAAGATAGAAAATTGGAAAACATATATGGACCTAGAAAGAAAAAAAAAAAAGAAAACAAACAAATAATAATAATAATAATAATAATAAAAATAATAACAACAATAATAATCTTTTCTACTTTAGGCACAAGGCCTGAAATTTTGGGGGAGTGGTCCAGTTGATTAGATTGCCCCCATTATGCAACTAGTACTTAATTTATCAACCCTGAAAGGATGAAAGGTAAAGTTGACCTTGGCAGAGTTTGAACTCAGAATGTAGGGGCAGATGAAATATTGCTAAGCATTTCACCCGGCATGCTAATGATTCTGCCAGCTCACAGCCTTAACAATAACAATGATAATGATAAATGTCCTGATGCAGTACCAGACAGTGGCTCTCATGGCTTCTCATATTAACTGACTGGAAGTGTTATCATGTACATTGATTTTGTCTTGGTATAAAAGAAGATCTACAGCAAATATTCTGTTCAATACCACAGACTTGCTTGTCAGTTGTTTGACCTCAAAAAGTTGAGCATGTCCCTTAGTAGCTGACGATATGTGCATCTCTGATCATGAGCAGAAGTAGTGGGGGAGCATCATAGCCATGTGTTAAGAAGAATTCCTTGGGGTTTGGATAATTCAGTTTTGGATCCTTAAACAGCCCTTATTCAGGAACCTTGGGTTCCTCAACCTGAAGAAAATTCTAGCTGGGCCCCACCTGCAAGATCATGTGCTGTTTATCTTGATATGAGATCACCATATCATGCACATATGATTGTGATGCATGTGCCTGGTGTACCCTTATCAGATGAGTAGTCATGATGGATATACTGGGCTTTATATATTTTACCTGTTTCACTTTGATGACAAGCACTGCTCTCTCACTCAACAACAACAACAATAACAATAACAATAACAATAACAATAATAATAATAATAATAATAATAATAATAATGACGCCCACGCCGACAACAACAACAACTAACAGAGATACCCGGACTTGCTCAGGATTAAAATGGCATAGATTTTTACTGCTTTACTTGTTTCAGTTATGTGACTGCGGCCATGCTGGAGCACCACTGTTGGTCGAAGAAATCAACCACAGGAGTTATTCTTTGTAAGCCTAGTACTCATTCTGTCAGTGTCTTTTACCAAAGTGCTAAGTTACAGGAATATAAACACAACAACATAAGTTGTTAAGCAATGGTGAGGATACAAACACAAGACACACGCACACACATACACAAATATACACATATATACGACAGTCTTCTTTCAGTTTCCGAGTACGAAATCCACCCACAAGGTTTTGGTCAGCCTAAGGCTATAATAAGCATATATATGCTTTCAGTGTGAACAGCTTTATTATATGGTGCTGTATTTTACAATCCTGTAAATAATAATAATGTTATTTTTATATAAGCTTAAAGCTTATGCCATTCACTGTGCAATGACTAATGAAAATAGTCTATAATGGGGCATATAAGCCCTCAACAGGAAAAAGAAGGCTTTCCCATCCGCATGGGACATGAACCCACATCGCTTTGTTAACATGACTAAGTGTGTTACCTTTACACGCAGATGGAAAAGCCTTCTTTTTTCTGTTGAGGGCTTATATGCCCCGTTATTAGACTATTTTCCTTAGTCATTGCACAGTGATCGCCATAATTATTATTTACAGGATTGTAAAATACAGCATCATATAACAAAACCATTTGCACTGAAAGCATATATCTATATATATATCTCACTATATATTCACTATATATATATATATAGATAGATAGATATATTACAGAGATGTACTTGCATAGCAAGTGACCTGATCTGAGTTCATGTGCTGGAATGAAAACAATTGCAAGATGGAAGGTATTTATAAGCCATTTAAGGAACACACAAAATCTGTTAGATTCACTTCAACATTTAAATTTAATTTGTCAAAATATTTTCGTCGCTTTGAGACCACGACCTGTTCACTGACAAAACTCCGTGTTGCACGGAACTTTGTCAGTTCGGCAAAAGTAACTCATAGAATAAGTAGTAGGCTTATAAAGAATAAGTCCTGGGGTCAATTTCTACAACTAAAAAAACCCTTTAAGGTGGTGCTCCAGCATGGCTGTAGTCAAATGACTGAAACATGCAAAAGAATAAAAGACCAAGGAGCTTGCATCATAGAACTGGGGATGGCCTCAGACAAGTCAGGGTGAATATTTTTAACCATAGCCTCCATGTACGCCACATTACCCTGTCGAATGTGATGCTTATTTATTAGCATTGATATGAATTAGTTATGCATTACCTTGCAGCTTTGCAATTTCAATGATGTGATTGTTTATTTTCAGAATGAAGTTTAACCCTTTAGTGTTCGCATTATTCTACCAAAATTAATGCTTCTTCATCTACATTGTTTTGAACTAATCATGCATTATCTTGTAGCTATGAGATTTTGATGAGGTAGCTGTTAATTTTTAAAACGATATTGTAGGGTTGGTGTGAGAGACCAGATCTAGCCAGTTTGAACATAAAACAGGCAGAATACTTTTGGCCGGATATGGCCGGTTTAAATATTAAAGGGTTAAAACAGGTGTGAAAAGTCAGTTCTGGCCAGTTTGAAGCTAAAACAGGGAGATTATTTAGATCATTTTGGCTGGATATACCCAGATTAAATGTCAAAGTGTTAAAGGTGTTCTAGTTGTGTCCAAACAGCTTTTTTTTAGCCTAGTGCTAACCTGTCTAGAACTACATCATTCAATGTCTCTTTCTTATCTTAAGATAGTATGGTGTAATTTCGAAGAGATTTCACTGCTATTACTAGCAGATTGAGCAACCATTTAGAGGCTCTCTTACTATTTTGATAATCTTTATCATTGTAATACTGGTGCTGTGGCAAAAACAAGAGATTGCTTCACAGCTGTATACAGTTATGTCCCTTTATATTCTAAATTTGGCTATTGTTAGGATTGATAAATAAGAGATAGCTGAGAACTACTTTATTTCTGTGCTCTGTTAGAAATCATTATTATCATTATTCATCATGATCATGATCATAACCATCATTGTTGTTATTGTCTTAATGTCCACTTTTCGATGCTCACATAGGACAGTTGGAGTTGGTTGAGGCAGATTTCTACAGTAAGATGTCCTTCTTGATGCCAACCCTCATCTGTCTCCAGCCAAGGTAAGATTTCCTCATGGCTAGATATAGTTTTATGAAAGACTAGCAGTATTGCCCAGCGTTGCTCGGGTTTGTTTTGACCCTTTAGAATTGGAATATATGATAAGTAAAAAATTTTGCATTATGTAGCTTGTTATTCTCTTTAAGTGAACATTTTTCTGGTTGAAATACACTGAAAAATGGCGACACAGCAGTAAAAAAATAGGGATTTTCATAGGAAAAAAGCACCTTTTTGATGTAAATAATTTTTGGTGTTAACATGGTCCGATTTGAATTTTTTCTTCTACGGAAGGAAGAGCAAGCCTTCTTCCATCATACTCTCAATTTTGGTCAACTTGCGCTGCAGGGTCTCGGAGGAGATAGTGTTAGTTGAAGGCTACCAAACCTGCCATACACAGACAACTTCAGCTTTATATATACAGAGATTGGAAATGAAGGTGTGACAGTGACAATCCTTTTACGACTACCAAGCAATGTCAATACAAGGAGACACAAACATATACATATGTATGTGGTGATCGTCTACTCCTTATGCAAAGTTTGACCACCTCCTGTATCTACACCTTAGAACCATCATGGCTTTTCAAACAAGACAATGTTTTGAAAAGACACCCACATAGATTGCATATCTGATTTGGACCACCAAGAGCTGCAGATAAATTCTGATCTTTGTGGAACTTAAAATATCTTTTGAGGCCCCCATTAGGTTTGCAAACCTTCTAGTATACATTGCATTGCAAGGTGTGCACAGACATATAGGCATACATACATAAATACATACATACATACAGACAGACAGGTACATAGACAGACGGAGAGACAGATATAGATGTAGATATATATAAGAAGGGCTTCTTTTAGTTTCTGTCTACCAAACTCACTCATTAGGCTTCAGTCAGCTTAGGGCAATAAGACACTTGCTCAGGGTTCCACAGTGGGACTGAACCCAGAACCATGTGGTTGAAAAGCAATCTTTTTATCACACAGTCTTGCCTGCATGTTATACACCATCAAATATGGTAACATTAGAACAAAATGTATGTATGTTTTTTTTTTTAACCTTAAACCCTTCTCACTCCATATTGAATTCACTTGTTTTTACTTGTTAAAATGATATTTAGGTAGACTATTCAAGGATCTATTAATCTAGAAATGTCATTAAAATAGTTATTGTGAGAGAAGAGAGAAAACAGTAAAAAAGTAAAACAGTCGGAAGAACATCAGAAAAAATGCCTTGTAACATTTTTTTCCAGCTCTTAATATGCAGATTTCAATTGCCAACACATTCAATTTTACTTTTCATCCCAATTGGGGTTGATAAAATAAGTATCACGGGTAATATAAAACATACATTTTGTTCTAATCTTAGCATATTCGATGGTGTATAATGCACTGGCAAGACTGTGTGGTAAAAAGTTTGTTTTCCAACCAAATGGTTCTGGGTTCAGTCCCACTGTATGGCAGCTGTGGTCAGATTGTATGAACAAATCTTCTCCTCTCAAAACTGCAGGTCTTTTGTCTGAAATAGAAAATGCAATTACAGAAGAGAAAATAGACTCTGTTGCACTTACTTTAATAGGTCTTTTCATATTTGGCCTAGTTTTTCGTAGATATAGAAGACCAGAAATCGTTATTCCAAAGAAGATTGCTTCTACAAATGCCATGTAATTGATTAGTTTGTAGATATTACCTATGCAGAGATATGTAATCGCCATCAAACCCTAAAAAAAAAACATGAAAATGTAAAATTAAAATATGAAAAATAATAATAGAAGAAATAAAAAAAATTTGGTTTCATTTTACATAAGGAGTAAACAGTCTGAATTGCAATCATCATCATCATCATCATCATCACTCTCATCATCAGTCACCATCACCATCATTCTCTTCATCATCACCATTACCATCATTGTCATCATTGTCATTACCGTCATCATCGTTGTCACCATCATCATCATTGTCATCATCACCACCACTATCATCATTATCATCATCATCATCATTTTACACCTGCTTTCCATCTGGCATGAGCAGGCTGGGCTACCATGACCTGACTCCATTACATATTCAGTGAGTACAGCTCACCCACAAGGATTGGAGGACCGCATCTTATTTGAGCGGTTCATTTTAGGCTCAGCTACTATGGCTGGATGACCTTCCTGACATCAACCACTACAGCATCGGCATCATTTAACATTCACTTTTCCATGCTTGCATGGGTCAGACAGAACTCATTGAAACAGACTGCCTCTGGTCAGATGCTCTTCCTGTCTCTAATCCTCACCTGTTTCCAAGCAAGGTAACATTTTCCCATGGTCAGATATGTTTTTCACAGACAACTAGAAACAAACAAACAACCATCATGTGATGTCTAGGCAAGGGTACACACAAATACGTGTGTGTGTATGAGTGTGTACATGACAGGATTCTTTCAGTTTCCATTGACTAAATCCACTCACAAGGCCTTGACTGACCTGGGGTTATAGTAGAAGGCACTTGTTCAAGATACCATGCAGTAAAACTAAACTCAAGACCACTTTACTGAGAAACAAACTTCTTACTCACACAGCCATACCAGTGCCTTACATGTATTTTTCTCTCTTAAATGTTTAGGAAGACCATTGTTGTTGTCGTCGTCGTCATCATCATCATCATTCTATGTCTACTTTGAACTGCATGGTTGGATGGGCAGTCAAGATTTGAGTCAATCTTTAAATAAGAGTTATGGCCTTCCTACATGGCTCATGGAAAGCACACCTTGTTCATGTTTCATTTTTGACAAGGTTTCTACAACTGTATTCCTTTCCTATCACCAACCACTTTATAGGGTGTGCTGGGTACATTTTACCATGGCACCAGCACTAGAGAGGTTGTCATATCCTCAACTCTACCTTTGCCCAACCTTGCCTCTACTTGTTTGCCAACCTACAGAACATACTGACTACATTTTATCATGGAACCAGAACAAGTGAGGATAACTTTTAACTCAGAAGACTGAAGAATCCTCATTACTACATGATGTATTTGTAAGCTCAAGGTAGAGAGAGAGAAAGAAAGTTTTACACTTCAAATGATGCCACCTCACTGGCCAACATTCCCTCCTGTTCAGAACACTATTCTATCTTTGGGTTACCCATTTACAGCTGAGTGGACTGGAGCAATGTGAAATGAAGAGTTTTGCTCAAGAGCACAACACCCTACCCAACCCAGGAATTGCATCCACAATCAAGCAATTGAGTACAACACCATAACCACTACGCTACACCTAGTGGTTAGGGTGTTGTATATCTGTGTGTGTGTATGTGCATGAGTGTATATGTGTGAGGGTGTATACACACACACACACACACACATATGCATTTATTTTATTTATGCGCCCTTTTCAAGCCTAGCCAGGCCCATGGGCCCAGTTTCTGTGGTGTATGTGTTCCCCTCAGCTGGACGGGATGCCAGTCCATCGCAGCGTTACTCAAGAAACAGGAAGAGAGAGTGAGAGAAAGTTGGGGCGAAAGAGTACAACAGGGGTCACCACCACCCCCTTCCGGAGCCTCGTGGAGCTTTAGGTGTTTTCACTCAATAAACACACACAACGCCCGGTTTGGGAATCGAAACCACGATCCTCTAACTGTGAGACCGCTGCCCTAACCACTGGGCCATTGCGCCTCTACATATATATGCATACTATCATTTAACCATAGAAGCTTTCTAGCACAGTCACAATATATTTTACACTTTCACTGTAACTCATTCAACAACTGAATTATTCAGCCACTAACAACCTAACTCCTGTCTTTGTTCCTTTCTGTCTACTAATGCCCTTGACCCCAGCATATCTTCATTGCTCATTCAGTTACATCACTTATCACCTAACCACTGCATGCCTTACTTAACCACGATACGTTTATTGAACTCTAATGCCTTTCTCGTAACAATTCTATCTCCTATTTATTAAATGTTTAAGTAGTTACTTCTCATTCAAGCCACTGAGCCTACTTTGCACTCTATTGATAAAATCATTCGTAATACTTACAGGCATACACACACACACACACACACATACACACATATGTTCTTTTTATTCTTTTATGTGTTTCAGCCATTCCACTGAGGCTGTAAATAAACACAGACACAAAGACACACACAGATATAAACACATCTACTTTCAGTCACTTCAGCATTGTAACTACAGGAGTGCTGTTTGCAATTTCTTTTCCCTTCTTTGGACTTTTCCGTTTCTCTATTCCGACAAAGAGCTATGCTCAAAACGTCAAACTCTCTCTTTTCACTGAGAGAAAGGTATATATATCTTTCTCTTCCTCTTTCTAGTACCATTCCTTTGTCTTAAACTTAATGTAACTCAATCCATCCCTGTTCATCTATTCACATCCCCTACAAAAATTTTTTAAAATTTTTTCTCCTTTTTTTTCTTTTTTCTTATAGAAAGTTGATAGTAATTGGAAATTGTAGCAATATTTCATTCCTTAACCAGACGGGTATATAACAACATGACAGCCTAAACTCAGGATCTTTAGCAGGACAACTTTATGTATGGATGTACCTGATGAGACCCAGACTGCAAAATGGATGCAATACAACATGTTGAACGGAGTCCCTCCCACCCATAAGGGACAGTAGCAGGATGTATCAAAACAACTGTTGTACAAAATAACGACTAATACCAAATCCATCTTCTGGTTACTTCAATTAATCTTCAATTATCATTATTTATATATATGGCGGTGCCCCAGCATGGCCACAGCTCATGAGCTGAAACTAGAATCAATTAATCAATCAATCATATAGCAGGTTTCTTTCAGTTTCCATCTACCAAATCCACTCACAAGGCTTTTGGTCAGCCCAAGGCTATATAGTAGAAGACATTTGCCCAGGGTGCATACAGTGGGACTGAACCCAGAATCATATAGTGGGGAAGAAAGGTAGAAACTCCATAAGATATACCCAGTATAAACCATGGACATATAAGAGGTGCAGCAATATCAAAGGAAGGCTAACTGGGAAGATAGCTTTTGTGTGTGGCAGATGCACAGGGGCAATAAACACTGAAAATGTGCAGAAAATAGCTTCCATCAAATGCCAGGGGAAAAAACTAGAAGTGGCTGATAGCTTCCATTACCTAGGTGACCAAGTCAATAGCAGGGATGGATGCTCCGAGAGCACAGCTGCAAGAATAAGAATAACCTGGGCAAAGTTCAGAGAGCTCCTACCTCTCCTAGCAACAAAAGGCCTCTCACTCAGACTGAAATGTAGACTGTATGACAAATGTGTGCAAACAGCCATGCTACACAGCAGTGAAACATGGGCTGTGATTACTGAGGATATGCGTAAGCTTGCAAGAAATGAAGCTAATATGCTCCGCTGGATGTGTAATGTCAGTGTACATACATGACAGAGTGTAAGTACCCTGAACGAAAAGCTGGACATGAGAATCATCAGATGTGGTGTGCAAGAGAGATGACTGTGCTGGTATGGTCATGTATTGCATATGGATGAGGACAGCTGTGTGAAAAAGTGTTACACCCTAACAGTGGAGGGAACCTGTGGGAGAATTAGACCTGGGATGAGGTGGTGAAGTACAACCTTCGAACATTGGGCCGCAATAATAAGCGCCCGAGACTGTTGGTGATATGCTATGCTTGAGTAGACCCAGGAAGCCAAATGAGACCATAGCTGTGGCCTATGCCAGTGTTGCATAACCATCCCATTGAACATAAAACTGGTAGAATATCTGTGCTGGATATGGCTAGTTTAAATGTTAAAGGCTTAATCATATATACAGGAAGGCATTGGTACATTGATCCCAGTGCTCAACTGGTACTTATTTTATCAACCCCAAAAGGATGAAAGGTAAAGTCGACCACGGCGGAATTTGAATGGAGAATGTGAAGACAGACAAAATGTCACTAAGTATTTGGCCCGGTTTGCTAACAAGTCTGCCAACTCACCACCCAGCAACAAATAAAATAATGATAAAAAACGTGCATGTTGAGTCAGGGAGGCTGGTAGATGAGGTTGTAAGTCAAGTACTGGAAATGGACACCACAAGTCATTTCAGACATCTTGGGTCAGGGTATGCCAGGGTTAAAAAAAAATGGAAAAGCTTCCTTTTTATTTTTTCCTTCTTTCAAGAAATTCTATTTATGAAACTAGAGGCAGCCAACCTATTTAAGAGGTTGAAAATTGTGTCAAGGATTTTAAATACTAACAGCTTTCCGTGCCAGTTCCCAAGAATATTTCTAAAAATGCTTAAACATGGTATAGAGAGACCTGTAACATGGTAAATGAGTTTCTACTTTGAAGAATACTGTGTATAGTAAGAAAATATATATATATATATATATATATATAAAGATGGACAGAAAATACTTACACCAAACATTAGTGCAGGCATTGGTGTGAAATATTTGATATTAATCATTGCTAGAAATTCTGGAAAATGTTTAGCACGGGCTCCAACAAAACAAAGCCTGAAAAGAAAAAAAAAAATTTTTAATTTAAAAAATAAAAATTATTGAAACACAAGAAAGTCTACAAAAACAGTAATTATATTAATGTTTTGATGACTGTCAGCAATTATATACTTATACTGTTATGTAATCGTATGTTAGTTGTGACTAATATTGATAGGAATGAGTGTGTGGTTAGGAAGTTTGCTTCCAAACCCTACGGTTTCAGGTTGACTCCCACTGTGTTGCACCTTGGACAAGTGTCTTCTACCTATAACTCTGAGCTGACCAATGCCTTGTGAGTAGATTTAGTGGAAACTGAAAGAAGTCAGTCGAGTTTATATTATATATATATATACTAGCAGTATAACCCGGCTTTGCCCGGGATTAAGTTAGGATTATTAAGCTAATCAGGTTCTTTATTTTAAACCAAACTAAGTAACATCGACGTCTATTTTTGGTGAAATCCATTGAAATTGGTTTATATAAATATATATATGGGCAACACACACACACACACACATACATACATATACCTATTGCATGCATGTCTTTTGTACGCATACATGTTTGTGTGTGTGTGTGTGTATGTGTGTTGCCCGTATATCAACAAAGCACTTTTTCCTCGATGGGGAAAAAAAACAAAAGTCTTAACAAAAACTTACTCATTGCTAGAAGGGGACTTTGGTTGAAAATTTATTTTTACAGCTAGGGTCATGACGAACGTCCTCCTAAAATTGGAGTGACATGCATGCTAATTTGTGAATGTGCATAAATTACATTCACGTACACACACACACACACACACACATCCTGCCTTTTATATATACAGATATATAGAAAGTTGTATTTATTATATATATATATATATATGGAAAGTTGTATTTTTGCCTGTTTACAACCTGTGCTACAGGAGATATAAGATGGTTTTTAGTGCTATTTGGCATCTATCTCTAGCCTGTGGAGAGGTTCTTCCAATTCTTTTGATATAATTATGTCTATATCTAAATACCCAGGCCTATACCCCCAGATGGTATTTGTTGAACAAATTTTCTGTAGCTGAATGCCCTTGCATTTGTCAACCCTCACCTGTTTCCAAGCAAGGAAATATTCTCTAAAGCCAGGCATGCTTTTCACAGAACACTGGAAACTAAGGTGCAATGCAGTAGGACCTGAACACAAGACCACATTATGGGAGAGCAAACTTCTGAACCACACCTGCAACTCATATGTATAAAAATTAATGTATATCTTCTTTCAATTAGTTTCACTCTGTATCAACAAATAAAAACACACCAAACTGAAAGCCTGATGTTGTAGGTGTGTGTCCTGAAACAAGTCCTGATGAAATTATGAAAGTAAGTTAGGTATCCCACCTGCATTTATCACCTTGCTCTTGAGAAGGAACACCTAAATTACTTTAGCAATTTCACTGGGATTTGCCACAAGACTGAAAGCCTGTTATGTTTAAACAACAAAAACAGTGCCTGTGAAACTCCACCCTCTATTTTTTTTTTTTTAGTTCTGCATACAAAATACAAAAACAATGGGATCTCACATATATATATATTGAAAAGTTCAAAAATTTTGTTTACAAAGAGTATCCAAGCAATTCATACACGGAAACTCCTTCTAGAAGAGAAATAATTCTAATGCAATTGACAAAATTTTTTTGAAAATATAGAATCAGAGAGTAAACTTGGTTTTCCAGGACAAGGCTCGTCTTCTAGGCTGTAGTTTCCAGCTCAGAATTTCTGGGACCACCTTTGACACTGGCTTACACATATTGTCTGATCCTCATATACTGCATTAATATTACTTGCACTTTCTGTTGCATTTTTGCCTTTATTGAACTCATAAAGCAAAATATGCTGAATATGCTCCTTTGCCACTTCTATTAAAGCTTTGAAAAAAATAACTGTTAAAATCGAGCTGCACTCTTCAGAACTTACACTAAGAATAAGTACAAGGTGAAATTACTAGCTGCTTTTATAGCAAGTTGATGCAGGTAGTTTATCCTGTTTTTCTCCCAACTTTTAGTTCATGCAATTGAAAAAAACTGCATTATTTATGGGATGACCCAATATATCTATATATCAATATATCTATATATCTATATATCTATATTGGGTCATGACCCAATATATCAATATAACTCAAAATCTAAAAATTTATTCTTTCTGTATGGCCCAGGACTATATGATCCATGGCCTAGAACTAGAGTGCAGCCTTGTGGTTAGGGACCCCTGTCCTGGCTGACATCCAGGAAAGTACCATCAATTAGATAGTATAAAGTCACTCACAAATATGTTCCAACCTCTTACCCACAGGCATGCTGTTTCTCTTCACTACTATAATGGCCTCTGCTCCATGGAATTGGTTGGGCTCATACCATCTCTACTCAAGCATTTCCAATCCACTCCCCCTACACATACACACACACAAACACCCAGAAGGCGTTATGCCTGGTTCTTCTTTTCCATAAAGTTGGATCCCCCTGGAACCATCTCTCTGTTCATGTCCTTTCTGCAAGAGTTGACTTATAAATAAAAGTTCAACCGGAACATCAATAGCATCAACCTCACTGCTCTCAAATGACCTACAAATGCCATGGGCATTGTCCCTTCCTCCAGTTCCAACAAGTAAAAAGAAAAAAAAAAACAAAAGCAAAAATCAATCAGGTGTTCTAATAACTGCCAAATTGCTGTGTAATTGATGGTTATATGTAAGAGATAAAGAATAAGTAACTTGATAACAGATAACTCCAAGACTATAAAGCAATTATTTAGTCAATGCCATAACGATTTACTGGGTATTTCTGTATCAAAAAAGGACAGTATTTTATATTGATGACATAATAATAGAATGATATATATCAAATAAGACAAGATTATTTCATAATATAAAATTACATTTCTCAGTATAATATTTCATACAGAACAGAATAATACAATTAATCATTTGGATATGTAGATTAGTAGTGCTTCTGAAGGACAAGATGGAATAAGAATGTCATCATTTAAAATACTGTAAGAAATATATGATAGACAACTCAATAGACAAAGATAAATATGTATATTCTAGAAGAGATTAATTCTTCCCTTTCTTTGTAGTACAAAAGTAGTGAGGTGATATATAAACTTGGTCGTTTTATACGCTTTAGTGAAAACATGAAATATGAATAATACATATATTTAAATCTACAAGGGGGGGAGTAAAAAATTCCTGGCTTTAAGGGTATTGCAAAAGGCTTGGTTGGAGGCCCAAACATTTGAGTTCTTTTACGAAGAATACAAAAACTGAAGGACCACTGCAATAAGTGTGTGAATTTGAGAGAGGAATATGTTGAATGAATCATAATTAACTGATCCTCTTGTAGTCTCTTTTACCCAAAGCCAGGAACTTTTCAGCACCCCCTCACATCAGATATATATCAAAATAAATTATAATATACATGAAACAGTTTCACATATATTGTGAATTGTATATATGAAATATAAATACATGTTATATTTCACATATAATTAACTTTTATGTTGCTTACAACACTGGGAAACATTTTATTAATACCATACAATCACTATTCAATCTCCTTTCATCTTCCTTATATATATATATATATATATATATATATATATCTCCAAGGCAAGATTGAAATTATAATCAAATGCAATTTATTTGCTGGTATGGCCATCAAATGCTTTACAGTGCAGGAGGAAAAAGAAAATGATGTTATCTATTTGATTATAAAATCCTCCTCTGTTTTTTAAACAAATATTAAATTCAAATAAATTCATGCTATGCATTTGCTCTTGTAGGATCATTTTGTCAGACAGAAAGGAATAAAAATATCAGACAAGACAATATAAGACCAAAGCAATATAACAATCAAAATATTAAAGCAAAACTAGTATGAAATAACTAATAACACAAGGCAGTACTAGAGTATTAAAAATGAAGCAAAAAACAATATTTTGAGAAAGTTTATCCTTTAGAAAATAATTAATAATGACAGAAGCATTATTAATACCAAATGGTAATCTTGATCTTCAACTTAACATGGACATTGTGTTAGAAGCCCACAGGCTATTTGCAATACCAGTGCCTGAATAGACACTGATATTCTATATTATATATCATTGACAGGAGATTTGGCTGTTATAGTACTGCTGAACATCTGTCACTGATGAACCCACAGCAGGGTGAAATCATGTGATCTGGTAGTTCTGGTAGCCATAGCAGATGATTCTTGTCTGTCATCGATATAATTACAAGTGCTTTTATGCACCACAAGTCCTTATGAGAGATTCTCTCAAGGTAAAAAAACAAAGAACTAATAAGTTCTAACAAAATCCCTATGTCAAGTTGGAGATCAAGATTACTTTTTACTCTTTAAAGTCTCAAACTGTATCAGGCCTCAAACTGTATCATGTCTTTTATACAACCTGCTAATTGTTTCATCTTCCAAATAGCACCCAGTCCTTTTTGAGCCTTTACTAAGAGGATCTCTACCAACTTTTCACAATCTTCCTCATGTTTATCCACCATGACCATCTAGTCATAAGGACAAGAAAATCCTCACTGCTCTAATGAGGTCCATCTTGTCTGGTGACTGATGATCTGTGCAGTGTCTTTATTTTGAGTGAAGAAGAATTGTGCACCATCAACCTCACTCTCTCATCTGTGACCAACTTTAACCCTTTAGCATTTAAACCAGCCACATCTGGATAAAATGTTCTGTTTTACGCTCAAACTGGCCAGAGCTGGCTTCTCACACCTACCCTATAATGCCATTGTAAAAATAATCAGCTGCATCATCAAAATCTCAAAGCTATGAGTCAATATATAATAAATTCAAGCAATATGAATAAATAAGTATTACGTTTGACAGCGTAGACTAAATGCTAAAGAGTTAATAGAGTGGCAAAACCAGATCAAAACAAATGAGGATGGAGACAGATGCAGTGGAAGACCAAGATGTCTTACTAGTTTCATCTTGCTCTCTGCAATCCAAAATGCATTGTTGCAGATGCCTTCCTCTCTGTTGAACCATGAAGGTTTCTTCCGTAAAGTCAACTGGATTCAATCTTCATATGCGTTGGTAAGCAAGCCCTAATATACTAGTTAACCCATAGCAGGGATCCTGACAGGTACTACAACTCTGGGTCTGAGTAGACTTGGGAACAATAGTGGCTAAGAGGTGCTCCCACACTCCCCCTACACATCATTCCTAAACAATAATGTCCCCCTAAGTAGTACACCTGCAGAGAAATCCCTATGGTCTCTCCTGGTGATTTCACATACATAACTAAGCTTACACTCCAAAAACTAGCCTTTCTCTTCAGAGCCAGAAAATACTTCAGCTTGGATCATGTGTTAACTCTTTACAAAGCTCAAGTAACACCAATAATGGGACACTGCTCCCGTATCTGAGACAACACAGCTGTTACACACCTGAAGACTATCCAAATTATTAGCAAAGATTCATTGATGCACTCCAATCTCTGGTATACTTGTGCTGTCTCTTCTCTTTATGTTTTTATCACTACTATAATGACCTCTGCTTCACTGAATTTGTTGCATCCCACCTCAACTAAGGACCACCAAACTTTAACTGACAGATGTTCAAACTTAACCCTTTGGTTAACAAACATTAATATATATTACTCTCTCTGTCTGTCTGTCTGTCTGTCTGTCTGTCTGTGTGTGTGTGTGTGTTTTTCATAGAGGGTAAAGACCCTCTTCAGTCATGAATGACCATGGGTTTGCACCTAGAAAGTTCCCTCTGAGGCACAAGTCCAGGCAGGGTTATATGTGGAAGACCAGCAGTTGCTCATACATACCAGTTTATAAAGACTGTCAACTTCTGCTATACTTGTACTATCTCCTCTCTTTGCCTTACTATAAATGACTTCTGCTATATTGAGTTAGATAGTTGCATATCACCTCAACTAAAGACTACCACACTTTGATTTACAGATGTTTCCATATTTCTGTCGAAACACACTGCTATTGTTTTAATTAATTTTTAAGATAATAAAGAATTTAGTAAAAAAAAACCTGCCATTACTAAGCTGATGTTTGGAACATAAATTAACATCAAACTTTTATAAGTTTTATTTTAAATCACTTTAAAACTGAAAGCGTGTATCATAGAATCAGGGTTAGTCTCAGGTGGGTTAGTATCAAAAGGTTAAAACTAAGCTACATTAGAGGGAGCTCCTCGATGCTGATGACTTTGTTCTTGTAACCAAATCACTACCAGAACTAGAGAAGAAATTTCAGGTGTGAAATCAAGGTCTAGAATCAAAGGACTTTAGAGTTAATCTAGAAAAACCAAAGTCTTGGTAAGTAGGAAAGCAGACAAATCAAAAATCCCTTCAGGTAGATGGTCCTGTTCAATATGTAGAAAAGCCATAGGTAGAAAATTCCATCAAATGCTAAGGGGGAAAGCTAGAAGTAGGTGATAGCTCCCATTATCTCAGTGACCAAGTCAGAAGCAGAGGTGACTGCTCCAAGAGCAGAGCTGCTAGAATAAGAATAGGCTGAGGAAAGTTCAGAGAGCACCTTCCTCTGTTGGTAAATAAGCATCTCTCCCTCAGAGTGAAAGGCAGATTGTATGATGCTTGTGTGCAAACAGCCATGCTACATGACAATGAAACATGGGCTGTGACCACTGAGAATATGCAATGTCAGCGTGTATTTATGACAGAGTGTAAGCATCTCACAAGATGCTTACAAGCTGGAATATTTGCTTTTGCAACTGGATGGTCCTCATATCACCAACTATACAACTGTAATTTAGGAAGGTGTGACAGACCATCTACAACAAACATATTTATGCACTTTGCTTAAGGACCTAATATGATAATTCAAGTAGTAAGGTTTTAACTCTGAACCTTGATGTCAAGAATCTATTACTTTTTAAATTTCTAACACTACCTGCTATAGCAATCAATGTGATCTGAAGAAAATAGTACTTAGTTTAAAAGTGGCTTGCCATGAGAAGGGAAAAATCTAATATTTTGGGGTGTAATGTTTCCTAATGGTACTGAGTAGATAGATTGGAAGAGAGAAGAATGAAAAAATAAGGAAGAGTAAGGTAGGGTGTAAGAGAAAATATGGAAAAATAAAAGAGAGTGGGGTCACAAAGTGATATATGTTGGGCATGGAAAGAAGAACACAAGGAATTTTTTTGAAAACAAGAAGGGAAGAGGTAAAGATCAGAGGAGAGGAAGAAAACTAAGTGAATGGTTTCAAATTTTGGAACAAAGTAACAATTTTAGGGGATGGAGGCAAGTCGATTTCATTGATCTCCAATACTTGACTGGTACTTTGTTTTATTGATCTTAAAAGGATGAAAGGAAAAGTTGACCTCGATGGAATTTGAACTCAAGACATAATGAGTTGGAAGAAATGTTGCTAAGCAATTTGTCTGCTGCAATAATGATTTTGCCAGCTTAGATGCTTAATAAGAACATTTACAATTTGTGAAGCAGAGTAACAAATTTGAAAGGTAAGGAGCAAGTTTGGAAAAAAGAAAAACATGTTGAAAAGGGAGATATGGAGTTGGCTGAGAGATATTCATTAATGCCAACTGATACCTACAGACAAAGAGGTTCCTTAAAAAAGCCTCCATTTTTACGCAGAGACTGAGTGCTTAAAAGTAGGAAAGGTATCCAGCTGTAAAAACAGCTTCATAGAAAAAAAAGGACTGGATATTTGGTAAATTCATCTCTGTAATTTCATAGCAAACTACGTACACTGTGAGCCTAATACAACAATGGTAAATCCATCATCATGCCAAATATATCATTATTTGGTAAATAAATATCATATATGTATATATTCCTTTATTCTTTTACTTGTTTCAGTCATTTGACTGCGGCCAAGCTGGAGCACCGCCTTTAGTTGAACAAATCGACTCAAAGACTTTATTCTTTGTGAGCCTAGTACTAATTCTATCGGTCTCTTTTGCCAAACCGCTAAGTTACGTGGATGTAAACACACCAGCATCGGTTGTCAAGTGATGGTGGGGGCCAAACACAGACACACAAACACACTCACACAAACATACATACATATATATATATATATATATATGTATATATGTACACACATACATATGACAGGCTTCCTTCAGTTTCCGTCTACCAAATCCAATCACAAGGCTTTGGTTGGCCTGAGGCCATAGTAGAAGATACTTGCCCAAGGTGCCACGCAGTGAGACTGAACCCAGAATCACGTGGTTGGTAAGCAAGCTACTTACCTATAGTCTTTTATTTGCTTCAGTCATTTTGACTGCAGCCATGCTGGAGCACCATCTTAAAGTGTTTTTAGTCAAAGCAATCAACCCCAGGACTTATTCTTTGTAAGCCTATTACTGATTCTATCAGTCACTTTTGCTGAACCACTAAGTTATGGAGATGTAAATACACCAACATCGGTTGTCAAGCAATGGTGGGGAGACAAACACAGACACATGTGCATAAATAAATATATATATATATATAAAATATGATATGTAACAATTAGCCAGTTGCCATAATAAAACTCAGAGTTTTGGATGTCGGGACGGAAGTCTGCTCTGGCATCTTGTCAGTTATTAAGACAAACAAAAATGCTATGAAAATGACCGTTAAATAAAGGGAAATTACCCGAATAGGGAGAAATTAAAAATACTCGAAGAAGATAAAACCACGCTCATAGAATCCGCGTATGTACGCATGTACATGAATACACATGCGCGCGCACGCACCCATGAGCATGTGCATATATGCATATATTCACACTTGTGTGAAACACATACATGCACACTTGCATACACACCTATATGTATACATATATATGCATCCATACACATGTACACATCATATACATACCCGCACACATGCACACACACCTATATATACCCATACATGTACAATTATGTTTACATATAGGTGTGTGTGCATGTATGTGTTTCACACGAGTGTGAGTGAGCATATGCATATATGCACATGCATGCATTTGTATGTATGTACATGCGCGCATATGCAGATTCTATGAGTGTGGGTTTACCTTCTTCGAGTATATTAAATTTCTCCCTATTTGGGTAATTTCCCTTTATTTAACTGTCATTTTCATAGCATTTTTGTTTGTCTTAATAACTGACGAGATGCCAGAGCAGACTTCTGCCCCAACATCCGAAACTCTGAGTTTCATTTGGCAACCAACTAATTGTCACATATTATATTATAGATAAATTCCTCTATTTACATAATATTGCAGTCTCATTCATTCTTTTGTTGTCATATCATCATTATTATTATTAATATATATATATATATATGTATGATGGGCTTCTTTTAGTTTCTGTCTACCAAATCCACTCACAAGGCTTTGGTTGGCCTGAGGCTGTAGAAGTAGAAACTTGCCCAAGGTGCCACACAGTGTGACTGAACCCACACTTGGTCTGTGAATTGAACTCACAACCTCACAATTGTAAACCCAAAACACTCTAACCACTGAGCCATAAGCCTTTTGTGTGTGTGTGTGTATATTCTTTTATTCTTTTATTTGTTTCAGTCATTTGACTGCAACCATGCCGGAGCACCACCTTTAGTCGAGCAAATCGACCCCAGGACTTAATCTTTGTAAGCCTAGTACTTATTCTATCAGTTTCTTTTTGGCAAACAACTAAGTTACGGGAACATAAACATACCAGTATTGGTTGTCAAGCGATGATGGGGGACAAACACAGACACACAGACATATACATTCATATGTATATATATATACGATGGACTTCCTTTAGTTTCCGTCTACCAAACCCAATCACAAGGTTTTGGTCAGCCCAAGGCTACAATAGAAGACACTTGCCCAAGGTGCCACGCAGTGGGACTGAACCCAGTTTAAGAACACTCCGTCGGTTACGACGACGAGGGTTCCGGTTGATCCGAATCAAAGGAACAGCCTGCTCGTGAAATTAACGTGTAAGTGGCTGAGCACTCCACAGACATGTGTACCCTTAACGTAGTTCTCGGGGATATTCAGCGTGACACAGAGAGTGACAAGGCCGGCCCTTTGAAATACAGGTACAGCAGAAACAGGAAGTAAGAGTGAGAGAAAGTTGTGGTGAAAGAGTACAGCAGGGATCACCACCATCCCCTGCCAGAGCCTCGTGGAGCTTTAGGTGTTTTTGCTCAATAAACACTCACAACGCCCGGTCTGGGAATCGAAACCGCGATCCTATGACCACGAGTCTGCTGCCCTAACCACTGGGCCATTGCGCCTCCACACTGAACCCAGTACCATGTGGTTGGTAAGCAAGCTACCTACCATGAAGTCACTCCTGCTCCTATAAGCAAAATAACTCCTGAAATATGCATATATACCCACTACCTATTATTCTGTCTTGAATCACATTGTTTACACGGATGTATTCATATATGAAATATGGTAAACTTCAGTGCTGACTCAAAACAAAAAATTTAGTGGTAATAAGAGTTGCCAAACTATAAAGGTGTTCAAGAGGAGGAGGAGTTGACTGAGAGGTATTCATTAATGTCGACTGTCCCCCCTCTTCACACAACCGATGTTGTCCAAGAGAAAGGCAAAGGCCAATACAGTTTGGCACCAGTGATGTCACAATTTGTAATACAGCTGAGTGAACTGGAGCAATGTGAAATAATTGCTCAAGATTGTAACACACAGCCCAGTTTAGGAATTGAACTCACAACTTCACAATTGTAAACCCAAAACATTCTAACCACTGAGCTATATGCTTCATCTATATATAATCTATTTACCAAATATATCACAGTAAATTCATCATTGAACCTAACAGATAAGCAGGCCTTTATAGAGTAAATTGCTAAAAATTATTAAAAGTATTTATTTGTAGTAAAAGTACATTGTGGAGGTGCAATGGCCCAGTGGTTAGGGCAGCAGACTCGCGGTCAGAAGATCGCGGTTTCGATTCCCAAGACCAGATGTTGTGTGTGTTTATTGAGTGAAAACACCTAAAAGCTCTACGAGACTCCGGCAAGGGGTGGTAGTAACCCCTGTTGTACTCTTTTGCCCCAACTTTCTCTCACTCTTTTTTACTGTTTCTTGAGTAATGCTGTGATGGACTGGCATCCCATCCAGCTGGGGTGAACACATATGCCACAGAAACCGGGAAACTGGGCCCATGAGCCTGACTAGGCTTGATAAGGGCGACGTTTATCGTTTTAAAAGTGCATTATATTTTATTAAACAAAGAAGAAAATATTCAAAGACGAAAAATTGCTTAACGCTAATTACTTTTAAAAGTAGAATCAGAAAAAAAAAATTAACTAGAAATACAGTAAAAATTACGTGCTCACAATGAATTTACAGTGAACTGGAAAACTGACGTCAAAGAGGAAAGAACAGAGAAAAAATGACAACTACAGATTGCATGCATCACTGATGCATCAATATGTGGTTTAGTGGTCTATAAAGCTTTCAAATGAAAACAAATGAACTTAACTGAAAATAGATAAAGCATTCCTCACTTTATAGTTGAGAGGTCTAACATTAGTAATGACATTATATATATATATATATATATACATACACACACCAAAATAACCCTAACCCTAACTATACAAAAATAGAAAGAAAACCATATCATCATTGAATATGTTTTCCATGCTGGCATGGGTTGGATGCCTTGAAAAAAGCTGGTATGGTGAGGGGCCATACCAAGTTCATTGTCTCTTTTGGCATGGTTTCTACAGTTGGATGCCCTTCTTAATACCAACCACTTTACGGAGTATACTGGGAGCTTTTTACGTGGCACTAGCACCAGTGCTTTTTTATGTGGCACCAGCACCAGTGTTTTTTTACATGATACCAGCATTGGTACTTTTTATGTGGTACCACTACCAGCAGGGTCAACAAGTACCATGCAAGGCAAAGTAAAAACATACAGTCCTGATGTGAGATGAATCTTAGAGGAAACAAAAATAGTCGTCACTTATACCTTTGCTAATTTGCTGAGAATGTGAAGCTTTGGCACAGTATTATTTTCAGCAAAATTAGTCCAATCAAGAAGTCAAAATTACATAATAGCATTCAATAATGCACTTCTATCCACATTTATATTTTGGTGTTTTGCAATGCCTTTATAATATGAGCTAATTGTTCCATCACAGCTTTTGACTCTTCATATCTTCCAGAGTATCTTGTTGCACTTTGAAATTTGTCAACCATGATGCTTTCAAAGAGAGCATGACATTTGGAGCTAGCCTCTTGAAAGTTGCAGAGGCTTCGAATTCCTCCTACAGCATTGAAGAATAATTCAGCTTCTGTCACTGTATCTTGGATAACAAGATTTGGGAGCTGAACAACTTTTCCCATTATTTGCTATGTTGCCTAAAACAAATTCAACTTTGGTATAAAAATGATCATTATGGATAAATGCTGAAGTCCACAGCATATCTGCCTATGACTAATTTTTCCATTTTTTTTCCCAGTCAAGGAATATCTTTGGATTGAAAGTAAAACTTCCAAAACATTGCTATGGTTAATAATGGATACATTAGCTAAGTTACAGTAGAGGTGTAACGGTTAGGTTTATATTAGTGAAGTTATCAATTACAATGGGTAAGATTGATTATTAAACAATATTATGAAATGGCGGAATCAGCAGTTGTAACAATAAAAATTTGTTGTTATAATGGCAAGTTGTAAGATGTGAAAGATGGACAATGCATGAAGTTTTAAGGAAATATTTATTTACCATTACATTACAATACCTTGCCTCGACAGGCAGGTTATGATAAAAACAAAAGCATGCGAAGTAAAGTTTGTGTTTGTGTCCTCTTCATTGTTTAGTAGTAATTGCAGAGAGAGATAGAATGATGTTGTAAGAGAACAGAATTAGAGCTAGTGAGGGTTGTAGGGTGTGGGACGTTGTCTCGTAGTTGCTGACAGTAAACTTCATTTCTCCCTCAGACCAAGGTTCTAGCTGGTCAGCCAGACTTCATTCTCACTGAGTCGTCACCATGTGACTGAACTCGTTGAGTCAGTACCGACTGACTTTTGCTTGGGGTGTTCTTGCTTTTATAACTATCCAGAAGGATAGACATATCATTGAGAACAATAGATTTAGTTGGTGGTCTTGTTATCTCTATTCTAGCTTTTGGTGAAGTAGAAGAGGTTAGAAAGGGTCAAGTGGTGAAGACATTATTTCAGCCTAGCTAAAGGCATCTGGAAAATGTAAAACTGCTGTCAGAGAAAAACCATTGTTCCACTGTGGGAAAAATTCTGTTGCAGTGTTAATTTAAATTTGGCTGCGGTGGATCGAATCCACTTCATGCATGCAAGATCCACTACAGAGGCATTGTTAGGAGCAAGTGCAAGGGACGGGGGCAGTTTGATCCTGGTGATGTTTTAATGGTGTCAGCACTTTTGGGTCTGCTGCATAAGTCTGCATAGGCTTAGGGGCATGGTGTGAATGGGGAGCACAAACTCAAAAGTTGCCGAAAGTGGTACACACTATAGCTATGTCACTGATTTACAGTGCTCTTTTGTATGATCTTGTTGAAATATATTTTGTGGGGCAAAAAACAATAGAGTTTTAATAGTAATTTTCAAATACTGTTAGTTTAATGCTACCTGTTGTTTGTGCATAAGTTAACCTAACCTTTACTTCTTTGTATTTTGTATTTGTACAATAATCAATCCCCTTCATCATGATTTGCTGACAAGCTCTTTTACATGCTTTGTGAGCTGGTTTGTCTTCCCTCACATTGAAAAATAAAACTGTCTCTAGGCATGAACACTTGTAAAATTATCTCATAAACAATCAAGGACAAGGGTTGATGTAGGAAAGACAAAAAATGGTTGCGGGTGGAGGGAATAACAATGTTTACAACAACATGAAAATAAATAGACAAATAAACAAAATAAACTAAAATACAACTGAAACAACACAGCCTTCTGTCAATGTGTTGAAGACAGATCATCTTGAATAAAGTAGACAAAGTTACGAACAGACTGGCATGTGTTGCTGATGCAAGAAATAATATGAGGTAGGGGTAATACATGGTGGTGGGTAAGATAGTTTGTTATTACTTACTTACCTTTGCTTGGGCTAAAACAATGGTATCCCACTTCAGATGAGAGCAGAGAATTTATAAAAAAACAAGACATTTATGCAAAAAACTTCTTCAAAGAGATATATCTATCATTCCTCATAGACTGTCTGCTATAATTTTTTGGCACAGCCTTTTATTATTTCAGGTGTGAGGAGATAAATCTTTGACATATTTTTCATACACACCTACACACGTGCACATAAATGCATACAGGTGTGCACAAAGATACATACCTATTCAAGACAGAAGTGTGCTGCACATCAAAGGGTTACTCACATTGATCTAGACCAGTGCAGATGCCATGTACGCAGACAATTTACAGTGTACCCATTTCACAAAGGCTATACAATTAATTGATAAGTGAACAATTATATATACTGTGATCACTAGCAGATTGAAACATATATACTGTCTGTTCCATCTACTGCAGCTACAATGGTTTCTGTACTTTTGTATAATCTAGTAAATTGTCTGCCACTCCGACATTTGAATACATTTGATCCATTCTCATTCACTTCTCTCAGTTTTACTATATAAAAGGTTACTACTTTTCTATGCAAATCAACCACTCTCTTATACTACAAATACCATAACAAGCATATTCATTCATACATTCACCCATTCATTCAAAGCTGAGGCTTCACTCTATCACAACACTGGGTTTCTTATTTCATACATGTTCTTCCAATGCCACCGAAGAATGTGCAGGAAACAGGAAACACAGAGTAGTAAGGTCCAAGAAACTCAGAGTACTAATAGAGTTAATCCATAGTTATAACTGGATTTTGTGTATAATTTTTTAAAAATTAAATATTATCAATCCAAGTGTAGAGACACACCCATCCCCATACAACAGTTCAAGTACTAAGGTTGATTTCATTAACTATCCACCACAAATTATACGACCTTTCTGTCTAGAATACTTACTGCTTTCAATTCCCTTCCCTGCAACTCATTTTCTCACTATAATCACTGAGTTATAGAAACGTGCTGATCAAGAATGTTTATAATGATCACCTACACCTGCTTTTCTTTCCTGATGCATCATTTCTCTGCTAAGCTCCCTGCTAGTCATAAGTCCTTTTACTCTAATAGCTTCCTTCCTTTGAACTCGCTGGAACTCACTTCCATCATCTTGCTTTCCTCTGAGCTTTTTAGTCCTTTAAACTTTGTCAATTGATGTCTTTTGAATTTGTAGATCTTTTCTTTTCATTCTTTGTAATTCCTTATGTTACAAGTGGCCTCAAGCCTTGTTTGGGACAAAACTGTTAAAAAAAAATCTAGTGCGGATGTTGATAAGATGGATGTATTTACTATGGAGGCAAGTTCACTGAAACTGCAGACAATGTTGTAATAAATTTGTAGAAGTGACAGTTAGGGTAGTGCTTTATGGTGATTAGATGACTATCTTCTGATATTGTTGAGAAGTTTCTTGGTGGCCTTTCATCAACCAAGGACCTTCATATTTGTCATTCAATCTGCACTTTTTCTTCTTTTACACACAATTAAAACAACACCATTGTGTTTTTCTTTCTCACGCTCAGACAAATGGCTCAAAAACATTGGGTTCTTAACTCCTCATGACACCTGAACTTTAACAGGTTTTTCTCAAAACTCTCATATTGGTTGACTGTAGCTAATGCATATCACCACATAAGATTCCAAACCTTGACTTTATAAAAGATTACTTTTCTCTGCAAGTCAAGCAGATATATTTACTCCTGTGAAAGTTTCAAAGACCAAAGCTGTCTTCAGTCTTAAGAACTATTTATATATTTTTCACATCAACACTGAAACCCTATCACTGTCAATTTGTGTTTGTGAGTTAAGAAACTGGATATTTGTTTCACCACCTTGAGCTTCCTCTCTTCACACAATATTAGGTGTAATAGTTAAGCCTATCCACTTCTACCATGCAAGATAAACACAACTACCACTCAACTATTACGACTGTATGTTATCTCAAATTGGGTGTTACAGCAACTATAGTTTTAATAAAACTTATTTTAAAACAATTTTGTTTATATGAAACTCTTAACCTACCACCACCCCAGAAATGTTTGCTCATATATAATTCTTAAGTTCTTGTTCTTGATACAGCCCCAAATGCTGCTGGTATATTCCATTGGGTAAGTATATAAAGTAGACATCTTCACGGTTGTAAATCCAACACAAACTAGTTGCAATATAGTTTAGATTTAAATCTGTAAACACTGAAAACACTCACTTAACTCTTTAGCATTAAAACTGGCCATATCCAGCCTCTCACACCTACTCTACTATGTCATTTGAAAAATAAGCAATCACATCATCAAAATCCCAAATCTATGAGATAATAACGCATGATTAATTCATAACAATGTGAATACATAAGCATTGAGTTTGGCAAGCTTTAAATCTGTAAACACTCACTTTTCCAGGAATGAAATTAGTCTGTTAAAGCTAAAAAAAAACTGGTACTTTAATTGGTTTAACAATGACTTCAATTCAAAATAGTTGCAGCATTGTTGTAAATACTAGACAGATAATGAGAAAAAATGATATGTAAAAAGGAAATTTAATGCTTACCTGGAGCCAGCAAAGATAGCACCATTTAAACCACCAAATGTTGAACAGGAAACAAACAGTGGCATAATCCAGGCCATAACTCCCAGTGTTTTGTCTGCAAATGTCTAAAAATACATAAAGGAAAGAAAACAGGGCTAGACTTATGGGGGAACAGGCAGCTGATGTGTAGAAATAAGAAAAACAAAAAGAAGAAAAAAACTGCAAGCATGTTACATTAGCAAGATAAAATATTAAAACAGCTTTCAATTCTGGTCCACTCCTTGGAAGAGAGATGCAAGAGAAAGATTTTCTTTTTATTCTGGGACAGGGAAAGTGATTTGAATAAAATTTCCACAGAAGGATGCAATGGTTGAGGGCAGATAATATCTGTAGGGAGTTGAGAAAGCAAGAATTATTATTCAAACAACAATATAAAGGAAAGTAACATGGCAAGATAGGGTGTGTTTGTTGACATGCTGATAAAGGAAAGTATTAAGCCAGAGAAAGTAAAAAGAAATTGAATGAAACTGCTATAAAAAAAAAATGAAGAACTTATTTTAAGAAGATAAAATTAAAAGGCTTTCCACACAACTGAAACCAAACCTGCTGTTAAACATTTCAAGATGGAGACACAGATAGGGAAGAAAAAGAAAAAAAAAGAAAGGAGCAATTCCAAAGCTATTTGCAAGAAAAAGAATACTTGTTCTTTTTTTTTTGAGCAGAATCTATTGTTTAGCAGTTATTGAAAAATAAAAAAAAGTTAATTCTAGTATCACATCAAGAAATGACAGCAGAATTTTTTAACCAGCAGATGGCACTGGTGCAGCATGTATAATATAAATGGAAGGGTGGGGATCATACATAGCCAGCAGATAGTGCTGGGGTAGCATTATAATTTGGGAAGAGACATTCGTACATTAAGTTACTCACCACAGCAACTGCTTCCGACTCTTTCATCTCCAAGGGAGACAATACAGCAAAGTATGCGATGTTTGCAAATACATACACAGATGTTATAATGGGGAGGGATATCCAAATGGCACGTGGCAGGTTTCTGTAACAAGGAAACAATAGGAGTAGTATGTAGTTGTGTATATATTTTAGGAGGTGTATAAACACTGCCGAACAGGGTTTTGGCAGCAAGGAGCAACGTTCCACTCATCAGAAGGTATGGTTCACTCATTTGAGCACTCCAGCCCTCTCGTCCAAGTGTATAAGTTACCCATTCAAATGTACAAGCCAATAATTTATGAATATGATATATGTTACACACACATTCCTGCGTAACAAACTACTTGGATAAAATGTCAAACAGTTGTCAGGTTTATCATTATCATCAGCATCATCATCAAGATCTTTGTTGTTGATGTCACCATTATCCTCATTTGATGAATTGAATTTTAAGGAGATCATGTAATATTTTCTGCTTGTCTGTGTCGAATTGTTAATAATGGGCTGAATATGAGTGAAATACATGTTAATGTATATGAATGGAAATGCCAAGCAAATAAGGTTTTTATATTATAATATGAAGTGGTTCATTCTGTCAACTAGCTGGCAAAGGGAAGGACATCCAGCTGTAGAGACTATTCCAAAACAGACATTGGCGCTCAGTACAGTCTCTCTGGCTCATCAGTTCCTACCAAGCCATCCACCCCATGCCAGCATATGATAAAGGATGTTAAATGATAATGATGATACATATGTATACATATATCAGCATGTATACCTGTATACCAAAATGTATATATACATATATATATATATACACACACACACACACATATATATATATACTCATATTCATACATATGTATACACATATGTACACATACACATGTGTGAGTGTGTGTGTGTGTGTGTATATATATATATATATATATATATATATATATATATATATATATATATATACACTGATGTGTACAGGGTGCTTTTCCCATGATTCCAGCACAAGTCAGGTTGCCCAAATAACTTCCAGGGCTAATAAAAGAGAATAAATAAAAAGGACTTGGAAAAAGCCTCCTTGACTGAGGGGGATGTAATTGAGAGAGGAGGAGATGACTTTATGCCAGTTGTTGAAGGCCAAAGTAGGATAGAGGGAGATGTTCAAGTGTCTTGCTGACTATAGGAAATACATGACTATTCTGTATTATATGAGGGTGGGCGAGAAGCACTGGGAGATAAATATGCTGGTTACAAGGTGCCAGAGCAAACTCTCAATGTACAAAAAGGTGATTATAAGAGAGGATACGGACAGTGGATCAAGGAGAAGGGAAACGTGTGTGTGTGTATGTGTGTGTGTGTAAGTAATCATTTGGGCTTTGGGTATACAGTTAGTAGTATGCTGATTAAAGCACTTTCACTGTTTAGGCTACCTGATGTTATCCACAGTTTTGATATGTCACTGGATCTACCTCAGAAATTCCACAGTGTTTGTTAAATTTATAACGAATGAGGGAAACAGAAAATAGAGTTCACAAGAATCTTTATTCACCACAACAATCATTTCAATCCATCTTGTTGCAGTCCCTTGTAGGTGGGTCATTATAGCTAACAACCTACTGGCAACAACAACATGCCAAGTGAAACTGAGTATATTTAGACAAGTATCTTCTTTATATATTAAACACCTGATGAGATGCATCTGCACCGGATGATGAAACGCAATCAGTTTTAGAGCATCCCACCTACAAGGGACAGATGCAAGATGGGTCAAAATGATTATTGTGATGAATAGATTCTTGTGAACTCCATTTTCTGATTCCTCCATCCATTACATATATATATATATGTATATATAAATGCATGTTTATATATATATACAAAATTATAATTTAGGGTATCAAAGAGATAGCTCTCTTAATTATAATTTTAATAATAATTATTACCTTTGAAGGTTTTTACTCCCATGCTGGCCACTTGATAAGATCGATATTTAAATTAACGATCTTATCCTTATTATATATATATATATTATATATATATATATATATATATATATATATACATATATATATATATATACATATACATATATATATATATATACAATATATATATATATATACATATATATACATACATATATATATATAATACATACATATATATATATATAATACATATATATATATATATATATATATACATACATATATATATATATATATATATATATATATAACGGGAAGCTTTATATATATATATATATATATATATATATATATATATATACATACATATATATATACTTATGATTGCTAGATCATAAGTTTGATTCCCAACCAGACAGCACTTTGTGTTCTTGAGCAAGACACTTCATTTCATGTTGTTCCACTACACACAGCTGTAAATTGGTAACCCTGTGATGGAATAGTCTTCCAATCAGGGAAAATGTTGGCCTGCTTGCCTAGCCAGTGGGTTGGCATCATTGAAAAGCTAAAATAATGTGAAGTGCATTGTGACCAGTGATGTCTAACAAAATCTGATAGTCTGATCAATACCATGATATATACATGTCTATGTATATATACATATGTATACACACATAATACATACATATATATATATGTACAACCCACAACCTACGAGACCTCTTGGTCCACAGCTTCTTCCCCAACCCTACCTCCCAACCTGGCTCGTTCACCTGTTCCCGCCCACGCTGCCGCACTTGCCCATACCTCTCCAACACCACCCTCCTCACCGGCACCCATCATCGACCCTATCACACCATCGACTCCTTCACCTGCACCTTCAGCAATATCATCTATTGCATCTCCTGCTCTCTCTGCCATTCCCTGTACATCGGACAAATGGGACGTCGCCTGGTTGACCGGTTCACAGAACACCTCCGAAACATCCGCCTCGGCAATGACACCCTGTTCTCACGCCATTTCCGCTCCACCAGTCACTCTTTGCAACACCTGTCTGTTTTTGAATTGTCCTTGCACAGAGGCCATCCAGACTCCCGTTTGCACTGTGAACAGGGATTAATCTTCTCTCTTCGCTCTTTTACGCCATTTGGGTTCAACTCTCCTCCCCTCTTCCTCTAACCTCCTCCCCAACTCCTACTTTTCTTCACTCCTACATCTTTTCACCCCTACTCTTTTTCCCTCTTCTCTCTTTCTCTCTGCTCCCTCACTCCCCCTCCCTCCTCCTTCTTCCGACCCAACTCTCCTCTCTTGCCCCGACCCCTACTCTCTTTCCCTCTTCTCTCTTACTCTCTTCTCTCCTACTCTCGTTATCTCTTCTCTCCTACTATCTTTCTCTCCCCTCTTTCCCTCTTACTCTCTTCTCTCTTCCCTCTTTCTCTATCCTCTCTTATTCTCTTTCTTCTCTCCTACTCTTTCACCCTCTCTTTCTCTCTCCTCACATACCATCTTCCCCTCCCCCATAAGCCAACCCACCCCTACACATTCCTACTCCACCTTCCCATCCCCCCATCCTATCCCACACACCCTCCCCCACATACCCCACCTCTACCTCAACCCTCAGCTGAACCCACACCCCACCTGTGCTTTCCCCACTCTCGCCTCCCCACCTCACAATAACATCACATCACAACACACCACCTACACACCCATCCCTACATTTTCACACCTACACATACATACACGCATACGTCCAGACCACCAGCCCTCTTTCACATGCACATGCTCTCTTATACACACATGCACCTTCGTGTTGGGGGTCATCTTTACTTTGTTATCTCCCCTACTTTCCTTCCCATGTGTGACCCTTCTGTCCGAATCAGACGGCATGATAGATCGTTAGCCACTACACACATTTTTTATTTTATTTATTTCTCTGCTTGTTTTTTCTGTGTCCATTTCTGTAGAAGAGTGTAGGCTCGAAACATAAAAGACTTTTTCTATTCCTGAGCGTTATACTAAAACATCTGTGTGTTTTGTACACCACCTGTCTTCGTCTTTTGTTTTTTTTCGTAAACTCTCCCTATATATATATATATATATATATATAATATATATATATATATATATATACATTTATTCATGAAATTGAAATCAAATTCGATGACTGGCATCCATGCTAGTGGAGCGCTAAGAGTACCATACGAGCGAGATCGGGGCCAGAGCAACAAGCTGGCCTCCAAGCCAATGGCATGTTAAAAACACCATTCAAGCGTGATCGTTACCTGAGTCGCCTTACTAGCATTTGTGCTGGTGGCTCGTGAAAAAACATTTGAGCGAGGTCGTTGCCAGTGCCACTGGATTGGCTCCTGTGCAGGTGGCACATAAAAAGCACACCATTTGAGCGTGGCCGTTGCCAGTACTGCCTGACTGGCCCACGTGCTGGTGGCACATAAAAAGACCCACTACATTCTCAGAGTGGTTGGCGTTAGGAAGGGCATCCTGCTGTAGAAACTCTGCCAGATCAGATTGGAATCTAGTGCAGCCATCTGGTTCGCCAGACCTCAGTCAAATCGTCCAACCCATGCTAGCATGGAAAGCAGACATTAAACGATGATGATGATGATGATGCACATATATATACATATATATGTTTATATTTGTATAAACACACACACACACATACTTATATATATATATATAATATATATATATATATATATATATACACACACACACACAATTTTCAACCAGTACACAAATTGCTGAATGCCATCAGCTTTGGTAAGTCTTCAATTCCATTTCCTGTGTCTCTGTCAGCAAAATCAATGTAGTTCATCCAGTATTAAGATCCATAAAACTTCAAAATATAACATCTGATATGGGTTGTTATGCAGCATCATAACAGAGCCCATCCTGTGCAGAGCATTACATGTGGGGAGCAACAGTTGTAGAGATGGGTAGGATAGCCAGATAAATCTTTTCTTTGATCTTCAACTGATACCAAGAGATATTTTGAGGTCCCATAGGACAATTGATGTACATAACAACACGGTCTCTTTTATCATGGTCCATGAACCTCTGGAACCTCCTTCTTTAATTTTTGATGTGGATGTTTTGGTTCCACAGAGAAGAAAGAACTCTGCATATGCTCTGAAGATGGTCTGCTAAGTTGATTTCAAAATATTTCATTACTTGGTGCTTTCAAGCCTATTACACATACACACACACACAAAGTTGTTTGTTCATTCACTTTATGTTGCTTGTTTTTCCATGCTAGTACAGTTTCAGCTAGTAGGATACATAGTGTATAGTACATGTATGGCAAAGAACACAGTATATATATGTGTGTATACACATGTATGATGGGTTACACTTGCCAGAAGAAAAAACAGCCAAATCTTCCACACTGTGGAAAAGAAATTAGAAACACAAGATGATACTTCTGGAATATTCTTTTGTTTTTACTTGCTACATTTGAAAGATTTTTGCAAGACCCTCCAAAATCTGTGACCTTGATGTTTTTTAATGTTCTATTTAAACTACTGCAGGTTAGATAGACATTAACATGAAGATTCCATGGACACATAGACTTGCTACATGAGGGCTGACCAGGGTCTAAACACTAACAACAGCCATGCCACAATGGAAATAATCTCTCATAAGATTATCACTGAGATTATGCAGCAGTTAACTTATCAACTGGAGTTAAATTTGACTCCTTAATAGTCATGACTGGTAGGCAGTTATAAGTTATAAGAAACCATTCTGTGCCTTATAACATGTACATAGTCTTTAAATGTGAAGAGTTACCAAAAGCCAAGGCATTCAAGGCAGCCAACAATGTATCTCAGAGAAATAACTGTGTTGGTATAGACACGTGAACATCCTTGTCATCGTTGATTTTATGTTCCCTTTTCAATGTTTGCATGGGTTGGATGGAATTTGTTTGAGGCACATTTTCTATGGTCTGTTGCCCCTTCCTGTTGCTAAACCTCACTTGTTTCCAAATAAATTAATATTTCCAGAGAAATTTTTTCACAGAAGGTGACACTCACAACTATCTCCAAGGAAAGGAGACAGTAACATATGCACACAAATACACACACACATACATACATGGTGGCTGCCCCCTCGTTATCGAGTATGGCCATTGCACAAAGCTTAATCAATGTTGTTATCGTGCAATGCCTATGCAAGAAGATTTTTTTCAAAGTGAAGAAAGGCTGTGCGCTGAGTCAATCTCACTCACTAAGCAACAGCAGCCATAATCTGAAAAGAAGAACAAGTCAACATCATCGGTAACCACTGAGCCACAGGTTTTATATTGGAGTTATCCCAGTTACCTGAGTTACCTTCTCCTATGTACATACATACATACATACATATATATATATATATATATATATATATATATATATATATACACACACATATATGCATATATACACACACATACACATACACATACATATACACAATAGGCCACCTTTAGTTTCCATCTGCCAAATCCACTTAGAAGGCTTTGGTTGGCCTAGAGCCATAGTACAAGACAATTGCCCAATGTGCCACACAGTAGGACTGAACCCAAAACCATGTGGTAGGGAAGTAAACTTTTCACCACACAGACACACCTTCACCTATGATATAAATGTGATATAGAGGAATGGTATAAATGGATAATTGATGGATGAAAATGTAATGTGTGCTGATGATGAATGATGGTAAAAGAGGAAGACAGGAAAAATGGTCAGACCCCAGGATGCTGGGCGTTTTGGATGAGACAAGAAAATCGCATCAGATGATGATATACTTGCACAAATGATATACTCACAACCATAGCAGTGCAGAAAACAAGTCATGCTTTATATAGCTGTTTGACCTGCTAGAGACAGCAGCCAAATTTCTCTCAATTTAATGGCTTACCTTCTTAGAAAATGACACATTAGGTAATGTGCACCCTAAGTGAGCTTGAGATAGAACAACTAATCAGCAACAGCAACAACAACAACAACAACAATAACAACAACAACAGCAGCAGTACTAGCAGTAATAACAGTAGGAGCAACAGCAGCAGCAGTAGCCGTCCAAGAATTTGGACCTGGAGATCACCATTTCCAGTGACTTCGAGGGCCACCTCCCAGTGGTGTCGGGCATCAACGAAGGCCCCTCGACTACAACAAGATGACCAAAGTTTTTTTTTTTTTTCCAAGGTCTGGGATCTCCCGCCCCTAAGCCCTATACCATCACCTAATCACCCTTACCTGTCTTGTTGCTTAACAACAACAGCAGCACCATCAAAAACAGTAGTATCAGCAACCGAAATGATAATAATGATGATGGTGATGATAGTGGTGGTGGTGGTGGTAGTGGTGGTGGTACTGGTGGTGGCAGCGGTGATGGTGACAGTGAAGAAATAGGCTCAATGAATCACACAGAGTAACCCAATGATTCTCAGCACAGAGATAAACCAAGGTTCACCGGTTACAGTTTCCTACTAGCAGACAACAATGAATACTGCTGCTACTTAAACTAAAAATACCACAACACAGACAAATCTATTGCAAACATGCTGAGTTTTCAACTCATAAGCAGAATTAGGTAATTATTCTGCAATTCCACAGCTGTATTTGTGATTTGTACCTGAAATAGAAATTGGTGAAGAGGTGGAGGGGGGAGGTCATTTTTTGTTTTGTCTTTTGTTTTTATTTGCCAACTATACTCTTTTTACTCTTTTATTGTTTCAGTCATTTGACTTCGGCCATGCCGGAGCACCGCCTTTAGTTGAACAAATCAGCCCCACGACTTATTCTTTATAAGCCTAGTACTTATTCTATTGGTCCCTTTTGCTGAACCACTAACTTATGGGGATGTAAACACACCAGCATCGGTTGTCAAGCGATGGTGCGGGGGACAAACACATACACACACACACACACACACACACAAACAAAAACACACACACACACATATAATACATATACACATGTATGTATGTATGTATGTATGTACGTACGACGGACTTCTTTCAGTTTCCATCTACCAAATCCACTCACAAGGCTTTGGTCGGCCCGAGGCTAGAGTAGAAGACACTTGCCCAAGGTGTCTCGCAGTGAGACTGAACCCAGAACCATATAGTTAGTAAGCAAGTTACTTACTACACAGCCACTCCTGCATCTAGAGTTTGAACATATGACTCCAAACTAAAGAAGATGCCAACAATTTCTCTACTCAGAGAGGACCTACATAAGACAACAGACATAAACAACAATAAAAACAATCACAATACCAAACCAATGCAAGAGAACTTCTATGTGATTGCTCAACCTGCTAGAAACAACAGCTAATTTCCTTTAAATTGTACTTTACAGTCTTAAGTAAGGAGAGATTAGATAATGAAGTCATACATGGACTTCAACAGTGGTTTTGGCCATGCCTCGAATGTCTTTCATCACTTGGTTGTTTGATCATGGCTGGCTGGCCTGGGGCTAATCAATAAAGACTATAGTGATCTGTTCACAAAAGCAATATCTACATTAAATCACATTATGTAGTCTCATGAAAGGAAGGCCACAATAGATGGTGTAACCCTAAGTACACCGTGTCTATGAAAAGATGGAATGGTCATGGCTGGAACATCTTTTTTTCATAGGTCCACTGAACTGGGGCTGACTTGAGAATTAAAACAAACAGCAGCAGCAAGCCATCAAAAAGACCTCTATACAGTTACTTGACCTACCAGTCAAATCATACTAAAATTCCATCCTGCCAGCATAAAAAAAAAGGACATTCTGAATTATATAGTCCTAGTTATAACTCAACTGTCAGTCACGAATGACCATGGGTGCACCTAAGATGTTCCCCTCTGGGATATAAGTTTGGGCGGAAAGTCACCTCACCAGCAAATGCACAACCCAGGGTTATATTTTATGGAAGACCAGCAGTCACCCATGCATACCAGCCTCCCCTCCCCACACCACCGATGTTCTCCAAGGGAAAGGCAAAGGCCGAGATAGCTTGGCACCAGTGACATTCCAACTCATTTCTACAGCTGAGCAAACTTGAGCAACGTGAAATAAAGTGTCTTGCTCAAGAACTCAACACACGGCCTGGTCCAGGAATAGAACTCACGATTATAAGCTTAACACTCTAACAACTGAGCCATACACTTTTTTCTATTTTTTTAGTCCTAGAGATAATATCTCAAAAACAAAAGCAGAATAATCAAATTCATAACATTTTAGTCATAAATTTGCTTGATTAGGGCTAACCTTGAAATAAAAAAATAACAAAAAACATTACATGTTCAAAAGACAAAGGATTTTTTAACTTCTAAGATAGCTGTTGTGGTCCTGGCCATTTATTTTTCATCCTTTACTTCTTTCAGTCATTAGACTGTTGCCATGCTGGGGCCAGAATCTTTAGTGGTATGAATCGACCCTGGTACTAATAATTTTCTTCGAACCTGAAACTTTTTCTATCAATCTCTTTTGCTAAACCACTAAGTTACACAATTGTAAACACATCAATACCAGTTGTCAAGCAGTGGTGGGAAACAAACACAAATGCTAAGACACACACACATACATATATGTATATCAGAGGTGACTCCAGGCCATCAGCATCACTCAGGCTCATCACAGATTTTGCATAAAACACTTGCCTGCTCAAAGAATTTTTCCGCTTTATTTCTAGCCCCAAATGGCTTATTTTTTTTTATATATATAACACTATGTCTTTCTCCATTTCTAAGTTAAGGGTAAAAATAAAGCAAACCTGCAAAACACAACTGATCTTTACACACACATGCACAGAATAACAGTAATCAAATAATGACACCGGAGCGCACAACAAACATCAGTGATCGGACTAAAATTGTCATCTTTACTCTTGACAAGAGATGCCAGTTAGTCTTTTACACCTACAAGGCTGTATTAGCCCAAGTTGTTGGACAATTTTTTGTTCCTTTAAGAATATTGTAGAACAGAAACTCTTTATAGATTGGAATTTAAATTTGACTTTTGATTTTTACGATTATAGATAACAACTCGGGCTGTAACTTCCGAGCCTGAGTCAAGCATGTGTGAACGATGTCAAGAGAACATCTGCTACGAATGATATTTTTTGACACAGGACACTTCTAAGACGACTGCCAGATGCTGAAGGAAAATAAATGAACTGCAGCCAGGCTCAATAAAAGGAGCCCAAGTTATTGACTACAATTACATACTTGAAGTCAATGTTGGTAGAAATTTAAATCAGCTTGCAAAAACATGTTCACTTTATTAAATTTATACTTGGGCTAAGCCTGAACAGCCTGAGGGCCAGAGTCACACTGATGCATATATATGTACATTCAATTTTTAACATTTGACTATATATACACATATGACAGGCTTCTTTCAGTTTCCGTCTATCAAATCCATTCACAAAGCTTTGATCCACCCAAGGCTATGGTGGAAGACACTAGCCCAAGGTGCCATGCGATGGGACTGAACATGGAACAATGTGGTTGGGAAGCAAAATTCTTACCACAGAGCCATGCCTGACCAGATTTTAATATGTAGTGGATGTCAGCTGTAGGAAAGTGGGAAGAATAACCAATGGAAGGTAACATCTGTTATCCAGAAAAAGAGCAAGTAAAAGCTGTTGTGAAATAGAGAAAAATTGATCCACAAAAGCTAGCAGCTGTACAATGGGGAAATTAACTCAAAGAGTAACTCTCATTTAATGAAAACACTGACTCACAAAAACAGTAGGAGAATCATGCCCAAGAGTCTAATAGCTATTGAACAATGTAGTATACTGGCATGCAAAAGACAACAGCTATTGGACAATAAGAACATTGGTCCACAAAGAATATCCACTGTGGAACAGTGAAAAATATTGGCTTTTGAAGGCATTAGCCCACTAAAGAGTAACAGTAATTACCCACGATGGATAACAGCTGTTAGACAGCCTGGGTGTTGGGGAATAGAGACACTGACTCATAAGGGGTAACAGTAGTTGAAGAGTAAGAACTCCATAAGGAGTAACAGCTATCGGACAGTCAAGCATTGATCCACAGATGACAGTAGTGGTGAAATGGTGAGACACAAAAATCTTACAGTGACTAATAATTCATCAACAAATTTGAAATAAAGGTTTGATAATGAAACAATTACATTTATATTTCAGTGTTAACATATTAACATGCTTTGATATTAGTTCACTGTTAGTAGTATTAGACTAGCCATACCAGGCCCAAATATTCTACTTGTTTTATGTTTAAACTGGCCAGATCCAGCTATTCACACCTACCCTACAATGTCACTTTAAAGATAAACAATCATGTTATTGAAATGTCAGAGCTATAAGATAATGCATGATTAATTCAAAACAATGTGAATAGATAAACATTAACATTTGATAAAGTAATTTACATGTTAAAAGGTTAAAATGTAATAAGAACTATCATATGGTTAGAGTATTAATATGTGATAGTAAGGACTAAACACAGTAGAGCAGTGTCTCCCATGGATTGAACCTGGGAGGATTTGAAAAGAGAGTATATTATCGTGTGAAGAAGAATTTAATATGTACATTGTACTTCAAACTTATTGCACTTGTTCAACACAATGGCAAAGAATGTAGAATCATATGGAGTCAAACTTTAATTTGTCTTCTTATTAAACCTTCAGCATTCACACCAGCCATATCACATGGAGATATTCTACCTGTTTTATTTTCAAACCGGCTAGATCCGACTTCTCACACTGTCATTCAAACAAAAAATAAACAATCACATCATTGAGATCTGAAAGTTCACGTTAATACATGATTAATTCAAAACAATGTGAATAAATAAGCATTAACATTTGACAAAGTAATCTTAATGCTAAAGGATTAATAATGCGTGGAGAGAAAGAAATTTCACATTTTTTTTTTAAAAGTGCATTCAGAATATATGTATATATACATGCATGACAAACTTGTCTATTAAATTCACTCACAAAGCATTGGTCAGATATTTTTTAAGTCAAAGAGATTATCTGTAGGTTTATCCCTTTAGCATTTAAACCAACCATATCTAACCCAAATATCCTACCAGATTTATATTTAGACAGGCCAGATCCAGGATCTCACACCTACCCTACAATGTCATTCTAAGGAAACAATCACATCACTGAAATCTTGAAGCTACAAGATGATGCCTGATTAATGCAAAACAACATAAATAAATAAGCATTGCATTTGACAGAGTAATCTGAATGGTAAGGCATTACATGATTTGTAAAATATCAATTCTCTAATTCAATGTTTCCAAATTAATCGCCATTGCTTTGACTCAATCAATAGATTTAATAGAAAAATATTAAATAGAAAAAATTCTATGTCTCTAAGGAAACTACTCAGTTCATCTTGATTACCTCACTTCCATTTTTTAATATATCATTGACTCCGGATATTTTTACCTAACTGATTAGTTTTTTCTCTGCGGGTAGTAAATATTATGTCTAACAGATTCTTTAATTTAATTCATTAATAACAATTCACCATCTACTAAATCTAAGAAATTTATTCTTCTTGATTACTTCTCTTCCTAAAAATGAATCACCATCTACTAAACCTAAGAAAATGACTCATTTTGATTACTCCTCTTCCACTTTTTCTAATATATATCATTGACCCCTAATATATTCACTTAATTAATAAGACTTTTGTCCACAGTTATTGAATATTATGCCTACTCATAATAAATGATAGGTTTTTTCTCCAAAATTAATAGATATTAGATTTTTAATTCTCTTTTAATCCAACTTATTAAAATAATCAACACCTACTAGCCAAGTATAATCTTATAGATTAAAGTGGATGCATATTTGTATATGTTTGTATAGGTGTAAAGGAATCTCTGTATTTTCTATAACTATTCAGTATATGGTTGCTCATTGTGACCATTTAGCATTGACCTAATTTTCTTGATAGAAAATCTGATGATTGCTCAACATTTTAAATTTGTTGTAATACTTACAATGTTTAATAAAATGATGTAGCGTGAAATGATCGTACCAAATTACCGAAGATATTCTTGTTGCTTATTTTGATTATAATCACCCCATGGATTTATATGGATAACACCGTACAAAATTCTGGTGCATCTAACTTAAGTACCATATTCATTTGAATCTAAATTTTGATGAACGTATATATATATATCTATATCTATATATATATATATATATATATATATATATATACTCTTTACTCTTTTACTTATTTCAGTAATTTGACTGCGGCCATGCTGGAGCACTGCCTTTAGTCGAGCAAATCGACCCCAGGACTTATTCTTTGTAAGCCTAGTACTTGTTCTATTAGTCTCTTTTGCTGAACCGCTAAGTTATAGGAACAAAAATACAACAGCATCGGTTGTCAAGCAATGCTGGGGAAACAAACACAGACACACAAACATATACACACACACACACACATATATATATATATACGACAGGCTTCTTTCAGTTTCTGTCTACCAAATCCACTCACAAGGCTTTAGTTGGCCCAAGGCTATAGAAGACATTTGCCCAAGGTTCCAAGCAGTGGGAATGAGCCCGGAACCATGTGGTTGGTAAGCAAGCTACCTACCACACAGCCACTCCCGCGCCTATATATATATATATTATATATATATATATATATATACTCTTTACTCTTTTACTTATTTCAGTAATTTGACTGCGGCCATGCTGGAGCACTGCCTTTAGTCGAGCAAATCGACCCCAGGACTTATTCTTTGTAAGCCTAGTACTTGTTCTATTAGTCTCTTTTGCTGAACCGCTAAGTTATAGGAACAAAAATACAACAGCATCGGTTGTCAAGCAATGCTGGGGAGACAAACACAGACACACAAACATATACACACACACACACACACACACACATATATATATATACGACAGGCTTCTTTCAGTTTCTGTCTACCAAATCCACTCACAAGGCTTTAGTTGGCCCAAGGCTATAGAAGACATTTGCCCAAGGTTCCAAGCAGTGGGAATGAGCCCGGAACCATGTGGTTGGTAAGCAAGCTACCTACCACACAGCCACTCCCGCGCCTATATATATATATATATATATATATATATATAAACACTCCTGTCACAACCTGGGACCTTGAAGACTGCTATAATGCAAGA
>NC_042997.1:140523545-140641045 GCF_006345805.1 Octopus sinensis | reverse complement strand
ATCACATAGTTTGAGATGCCCTGTATTAGAGTGTATTTCTGCATGCTTCAGTGAGTCTGTGTGTGTGTGTGTGTGTGCACGCACGTGTGTATTTCGCCTTAATATTTAATATTCCCATACATTGTGCAAAGTCGATATTGATCTTTATTTTTTATAATATCTATTTCTTCTATTTAATTGTGTGGTATTATTGACAAATAACCTCCTAACATTTATGTCAGGTTCAGCTGGTGTATATTGGGTGGTTCACTTTTGTCTCATGTCTTTATCTTTCCCTGTCTCAGTTGTGTGACCTTGTATCCCAACAGTCAACCCTAGCTACTTGTCAGTGTTCCTAAAATGCAGGGAATGATCCACTGACAGAACCAGTAGTGGGTGTTTTTCCAAACAGCTTTCATTGTGCATTCAACATTCATGTCAAATATCCAAATAAACAGCAGCCATCTCTCCTGCATAATCTGGCTGATTCAGCAGGTCTCACAGTACATTTGTACTCTGCTTTTCCTAAAGACTAATATCATGTTTGTATGCATGTGTGTGTGTGTGTGTGTGTGTGTGCATGCACACATTTATATGGAAGTGTATGCTTGTGTCTTGACATCATGTGATAGTTCTAAACACTGTCATTTAAGCAGTGTCATGCATTTCCAATCTTCCATGAAAACATGTCTGGTCATGGAGAAATATTACCTTATTTGGAAATGGATGAGGGTTGGAGACAGGAAAGGTATCTAGCTGTAGACAGTCTACTTCAACAAATGCCTTCTGATCTATACAACCATGAAAAAGTGAACATAAAAACAATGATAATGATTAGCCAGTGAGGGAGGCCTAGGTCTATAGTGGAAGACACTTGCTGTAGGTGTTGTGCAATGGGCCTAAACCCAAGACCATGAAACTAGGAAGCAAGCTTCTTAACCACATAGCCACACATACTTATAATATGTATATACGTATATATGTATATAGTGTGCTATTTTGTGATGGTAAAGTCAACAAAAAAGTACTCCATTAGGTGAGAGATAATTATTTAATAAATACAGTATATGTTTTTATGAACTACAATTAATTTCATGTAATGAGGACATGCCAAACAGTGTTTTATAACATTTGTTGTCTTAGCACAATCATCTGACACTGCCCACCTGTGTTTATTAAATAATTATAAATACTAGGCTTAAAAAAATAAGTCCTGAGGTTGATTTGTTCAACTAAGACTCTTCAAATGACTGAAATAAGCAAATCTATATATATTTTCTGAGTTTCAGTCCAAGAACTGCAGCTATGCTGGGGCATCACCATTTATGTTGCTACACTTTCACTAAATGTCCTCTGATATGTGACATTTGGTGGATGAGGGAGTTTGACATTGCTGCCCTTATCTATGTTTCTTGCCTAGAGGTAGGCAACCTAGATAGATAGAAATTCAGTCAAACCATACAACTCATCCAGCATTAAATGAAGATGATGATAGTGATGATGACATATACATCCTTTATATAATATTAAACAGATAGACAGACAGATTGATAGACAGGCTGCTATATACCATAAAGGACATACATATTATATATAGTCCTTTATATTAATTGGTCAACTGCCAGAATCACTGGCAGTTACAGTATTCAATTAAACTCACTGAGATGAATTATTTTAAATTCAATATAAAATTTTTTCATAAATTCCTCGTAAAATTTCAATATTGAAAATCAATTATTAGACTCAGAATATTTTGATAATTATAAATTTACGCATTGTCTTAGTATCCATGTATATCACAGGATGATTGAATCCAGGCAAGCAGGTAGACACAATTGGTAGAAATGTTAAGTAACAGTCTGCCTTGCAGGATAGACATCACTCAAAATAAATGACAGGTGTTTATTAATTAATTGACACTAGTGCTAGCTCACTATTTTTACGTGTATGTGTAGGACAATACAGTGTAAAGTGAAGGATATTTGGCCGCTATTCCAAGTAATTCAGGCAACCACATAGATGTTTTTTGCTCTTTGGTTTTATAACTTGAACCAGATATTTTTGTCTGCAGTTACCCAATCTTGGAGTGTAAGTTGAACAAAATAAGTACTTTTAAACCCTTTTCATACCAACCTACCAAAGTCTGCTCTTGGTTCTATAATACAAACTTAATGTTTTAAAGAAATCTAAGGTAAAAATTTCAATCAAAATTTTATGGTACATTCCAAACCCGATTTCCTAATGACAAAGTTATGTTAATAAATTCTTCATAATTTTCAAAATTATGTACAAGTTGCACCATTAATTTAGCGTTAAATCTTGGCATAAATTTTTTTTCCCTTCATTGTTTTAACTTTGACCCATGTTTAAGTCACACACAAGTTTTTTCAATTAAAATATAGTATAAATTGTGTGAGCTATGGTGACTTAAATGCAAATAAATATAATATATGAAACAAAGACAAAGTATTTCTACAGAACTATATTAATTAAATGTTGGGTGTGTATTGAGATGGTTTGAAGAAAATCGAATGTTTCCAATAGCACAAACTTTGAACAATCATGAGGATTTGATGGAAGGACCATAATACCGTTAAAGAGGTTCTGCTCCAGACTAAGCTGCCCAGCACTGAAGCTACCATGACACAGTACTGCCTCCACAGGTATGCCTCAAATGCAGAGCACCCAAATTTACCAGACCACCTCTCCTCTGCTGCTTCATTGACCCAAACACCTGGGAGACAATTGCCACGGACCATCCAAAGTGGCGACGTACCATCATCAAGGGAATGGACCTGGGGGAAAATAACAGATGTCAAAAGGCAGGGGTCAGATGTCAAAGATGCTAAGAACGACTCACACTTCCTTGTACTCCACCAATCCGCCTCTGCAATAAATATCTCTTGCTCTTTTATACTTCCCTTGGCCCAAACAACCACCTGCGGCACCAGCACCCTTTGCACCCATCAGGATGAAGAGGTTCAATCACTCGCTACACATTAACTACTTAGATATGAAGTTAATACCAATGACAATATTAATTAAAGCTATACTCATTTACACAATGAGCAACATTGATGAATGCAGGATAAGAAGTTTCTAAAATATGGAATATCAGGTTTGCACTTTTCAAACTGGATGACAGAAATAACATACAACTGCAATAAATTGTTAATATCTAAGGTGTGTCACGTAGAAAATTATTGAACAAAAACCTGTTTATAGTTAATTCTTTAGCTGTATGGGAATGTGCAAAGTGAGAGAACAGCAAATGCATTTTATTATTTAATACGAAACCAGTTTCAATTACTTTCCATGTTTACATGTACACAAACTAGTTAAATATAATTGTACCAAACATATACTTTAATCATCACTGCTTAGTGTGCCGCTAAGGAATTCCAGTTTAACCCTTTCGTTACTATATTTCTGACCAAAATACACCCCTCATGAGTTTCAGTTAAATTCTAAAATAATCATGAATCTAGGCTTGTTTCATTAAATAACTGTAACTTTTTTACTTATCAACATTTTAATGTGATATTTGGAACATAATTAAAGAAAGGGTTCTTAATCAATTCTATTGCATAACTTTTGTCTCAAAGTGACTTTAATTACAGGTAAATCCAGGTAAATTGAGCAAAAGGTAAAAATATTAAAATTTTAAATTGAGCAAAAGGTAAAAATATTAAAATTTTGTTTAAACGTCACCATAGAAAATAAATCATCAGCTAATATTCAAATGGGTATGCAACAAAATTTTGATAAAGAAGAATTGTGCACATCACTATATCATCAGTTGAATTTAATGCACAACAGGTGTACCATAAAGGTGGAATAAAGTGAAATACTGGAATCCACCGCAAGTTTGACCGAACTAAAGAAATCAGTCAAAAAATAATATACGGCCCTGGTTATGGTATGGAAGTGATAAATTCCAGACCACATCGTTCCCTAGGCCATGCTGACTAACATTATTTTCCCTGTATAAAAACTAAATCCACGCAATACCCAGTATTTGCTTCACAAATTTTCCGAAATTTGAACCCCCATTTTGTGTTTGTTTACATTTTGCGTAAGTTTGTTTCCGCATTGATCGCTTCAAACAATAACTTCCAGACCACATCATACCCTAAGCCATGCTGACTAACATTAGTTTCCCTGTATAAAAACTAAATCCACAACAGTACCCAGTAATTGCTTCACAAAGAAAAATCGATGCCGAAAAAAATGTGGAAAAAGATCTCCCAAAATTCAGGGAATTAAAATTACATGTTGATCGTTGTACAAAACTGTAGATGAACTGTTTACAAAGTATAATCACATGTTTTCACGAATGTACTAAAGAGATTTGCTCTGATATTCTCATTTAAATATGAATAGGTAAATTCGGGCGGCTTTGGGCGGTTTGGTCACATTAACCAAAATTTTTTCGGGCGGCTTTGGGCGGTTTGGTAACAAAAGGGTAACAAAGCTTTGCATACATCAGCAAATTTATTATTTGCTGTTTTGATATAAGAACAGCAAAATTACAAAAAATTTTCAGCCCCAGGCATGGCTGTGTGGTTAAGAAGTTTGCTTCCCATCCATGTGGTTTTGGGTTCAGTTTCACTGAGATACTTCTCTCAAGGTATGTCTTCTATAGCCTCAGATAGACCAAAGCCTTGTGAGTAGATTTGGTAGTTATTAAATAGAAAGAGTTCAATTCCTGGACTGGACTGTGTGTTGTGTTCTAGAGCAAGACACTTTATTTCACATTGCTCCAGTTCACTCAGCTGTAGAAATGAGTTGCAACATCACTGATGCCAAGCTGTATCAGCTTTTGCCTTTCCCTTTGATAACATCTGTGGCCTGGAGAGGGTAGGCCAGAATGCATGGGGGACTGCTGGCCTTTCACAAACAACCTTGCTCGGACTTGTGCTTCAGAGGGTAACTTTCTAGGTGCAATTCCATGGTCATTCATGACCAAAGGGAGTCTTTCAATAGAAACAGACCTTTCGTATATATATATCTATGTTTGTATAGCTTTACATATGTATGTATGTGCATGTTTGCATGTCTCCTTGCCTTGACAGCATGCAATAATTACAAATGAGTATCACACTCACACAAACAGTGGCATTTGTTTCCAGTCTCTCATGTAAAACATGTCCAACTTTTCTTTTACTTGTTTCAGTCATTTGACTGTGGGCATGCTGGAGCAACACCTTTTAGTCGAGAAAATCAACTCAGGATTTATTTTTTGTAAGCCTAGTTCTTATTCTATTGGTCTCGTTTGCGAAACTGCTAAGTTATGGGGACGTAAACACACCAGCATCGGTTGTCAAGCAATGTTGGGGGGACAAACACAGACACACAAACACACACATCATCATCATCATCATCATTTAACATCCGCTTTCCATGCTGACATGGGTTGTACGGTTTGACTGAGGGCTGGAGAGCCAGAAGGTTGCACCAGTCTCCAATCTGATCTGGCAAAGTTTCTACAGCTGAATGCCCTTCCTAACTCCAACCACTCTGAGAGTGTAGTGGGTGCTTTTACATGCCACTGGCACGAGGATCAGTCAGGCGGTACTAGCATCAGCCATGTTCAAAAGATGCTTTTTATGTGCCACCTGCACAGGAGCCAATCCAGCAGCACTGCCAACAACCATGCTCGAATGGTGCTTTTTTTTATGTATCACCGGCATTGGAGCCAGTCAGCGACCCTGGCAAAAATCATGCTCGAATGGTGCTTTTAACATTCCACTGGCATAGGTGCCAAACAGGTGGTACTGTCACCAGCCACTACAGCGATTTCACTTGCCTCTACATGTCTTCGCAAGCATAGTTTATTGTTCAATGACTGAACGATACTCTTAAATGGGCTGGTTATACAGCACTGGCATAGGCCACGGTTATGGTCTCACTTGGTTTGCCGGGTCTTCTCAAGCACAGCATATCTCCAAAGGTGATAAACCTCTGTACCTGGCTTTTGTTGACACTTGTCTTGCCTCAGTGAGGCCCAATGTTCGAAGGTCATGCTTCACCACCTCATCCCAAGTCTTCCTGGGGCTACCTCTTCTGCAGGTTCACTCAACTGCTAGGGTGTGACACTTTTTCACACAGCTGTCCTCATCCATTCACATCACATGACCATACCAATACAGTCATCTCTTGCACACCACATCTGAGGCTTCTCACATCCAACCTTTCTCTCAGGGCACTTACACTCTATTGTATATGCACCACTGACATTACACATCCAGCAGAGCATACTGGCTTCATTCCTCGCAAAGTTTATGCATGTCCTCAGTAGTCATGGCTCATGTTTCACTGCCATGTACCATAGCTGTTTGCACACATGCGTCATACAGTCTACCTTTTACTCTGAGAGAGAGAGAGGCCTTTTGTCACCAGCTGAACTTTGCTCAGGCTATCCCTACTCTAACAGCTACACTTTCAGAGCATCCAACCCTGCTACTGAGTTGGTCACCTAGATAACAGAAGCTATCAACTACTTCTAGTTTTACCCCTGGAATGTAACAGAAGCTGTTCTCTGCACATTTTCAGTGTTTATTGCTCCTGGGTATTTGCCACACACAAAAACTATATTCCCAGTTAGCCTTCTTTTGATATTGATGCACCTCTTATGTGCCCATAGCTTACACTGGGTACATCTTATGGAGTTTCTACCTACGCCTTTTCTACAGATTGTGCAGGGCCATCTACCTGAATGGATTTGTGGTTTGCCTGCCTTCCTACTTATTAAGACTCTGGTTTTTGCTAGGTTGACTCTAAGGCCCTTCAATTCTAATTTTTGCTTCCACACCTTAAACTTCTCCTCTAGTTCTGATAGTGACTTAGCAATTAGAGCAAGGTCATCAGCATAGAGAAGTTCCCAGGAGCAACCTGTCTTGAATTCCTCTGTTATTGCTTGGAGGACTATAATGAATAAGAGGGGGCTGAGGACTGATCCTTGGTGGACCCCTACCCCTACCCAGAATTCTTCACTGTACTCATCGCCAACCATCACCTTACTGACAACATCCCTGTACATGGCTTGTACAGATCTCACTAAACATTCATCTATCCCTAGTTTTCTCATTGACCACCAGATAAGGGATCGAGGGACCCTGTCAAAGGCTTTCTCCATGTTAACAAAAGCCAAGTACAGAGGTTTATCTTTGGCTAGGTATTTCTCCTGCAGTTGTCTTACCAGAAATATAGCATCAGTGATGCCTTTCCCTGGCACAAACCCAAACTGCATCTCATCTAGACTGACTCTCTCCCTAATTAGTTGGGCTATGACCTTCTCCATTACTTTCATTACCTGATCCAACAACTTGATACCTCTGTAATTATTTGTATCTAATGCGTCACTTTTACCTTTGTAGCAGTTGACTATGGCGCTGTTACACCTGTCATTGGGCATGACTCCTTCATGAACTACCTAATTTACAATACAGGTGACTAGACTATAGCTAACACCACCAGATATTTTAAGTATTCCCGTCTTCATACCCTTAATTGCTTTATCTACTGTCAATTCGGATACCTGGTCCCTCTGTTGGGTCAACATTTGGCAAACTCTTTTTCTCCCATTCATTCTCTTCATTTAGCAACCTTTCATAGTGATGTCTTCAAGTCGCTCTCCTTGCAACCTTATTATATGCACATGAGCCGTCATCCATGCGGACACATTTCTCTCCTATATCACGATTCTCTCTCACACACAAAGACAGTGACAATGAAGATTTTAGTGCAAGAGATGCTGTTTGCTGATGGCAGTGTGCTGGTTGCCCACAGTGCTAAAGATATGCAATAACTGATAGAGAAATTTGCCAGAGCTGCACAGTTCAGAAAAACTGAATGCTTCCACCAGCCTGCGGAGAACCTGCCTGCCCCTGTAACAGAAGAAAACATCACTATACGACATGAAGGGCTGGTCCAGTGCAAAGCATTCAAATACCTAGGCAGCACCATCTCAGATAATGCATAACTGGACCAGGAAATCACAGACGGAATGAGCAGAGCTACTGCTTCCTTTGACTGGCTATAAGAGAGGCTGTGAGGAAAATAGGCATGTTTTTTTAATACGGGTCAAATGTAAAGGTTATAGTGCTTTCTTCTCTGTTGTATGAAACTGAAATCTGAACAATGTATAAAGTTCATGTAAACAAGTTACATGCATATATGATGAGACAGCTGTGACAGATTATGAATATCACTCTGTTTGGCAAGATCAAGAATGAAGAGATCCTCCAATGTGCTGGCCTGCCTCTTATGATGGAAATCCTCATTGATAGAAATTTACGTTGGTTGGGTCATGTACACAGGATTAACAACAACAGACTCCCCAGACAATTCCTTTACTCCCAAGTACGCTAGTGGGAAAGAAACCACGGAAGACCTAGACTGAGATTCAAAGATACTACAGAAAGGAATATGAATGAAGTGAAAAGGAACTGATCATAAATAAGAAGCAAACTCAAGTGAAGAACCGACCAATATGGAGACAACTTATCAAGTCAGGCCAAAGCCACGAACAGTTATAGTCGTGAAGACTGACAGTAAGTTTGTTACATTTAGCCAGCATGTGGGTGTCAGGATGCCTTCTCTTGCACAAACATGCAATATGACTTGCAGAGTCCACATCTTGTTCACATATTCCATTTTCTTGGTATGCTAAATAAGACTATTATCTATACAATAGCTCTAATATTATTTATGTGTACTGCATGTGTCAATGAATTGTGTCAATGACAACAGCAGGATAAACAGCTAGCCCAAGTTGCAGTTGGTACAGCTGATATTCACCCCTTTCCCAACTTTCACAGCCTTAGGCTTCCTACCCTCTTCTACCAGCCTACCAGAATACCTCCATGTCACTCACTTTCATTGTAGTGAGTGAGCTTGCCCCCATCATAATCACATAAACAGCCATGGCCCTATCACAATGCCCCCTCCCCTAGCTTCTCTCTTTTTACCTGCACCATGGAGTCAGTTGCAGGCTACAACTGCTAGCTCCTTTTCTATATCTCTTCATATGCTTAGCTATGAAGAGATACAAAGATAAAAAATATAAGCTATAAAGATATAGATTACTTTGTTTTACTATTATGAGATAGCCTCCATAACTTTCTCTCTCTTTTGCTCAATCTTTAACTAAGAATGAAATACTATCCTAGTCTATAGAGTGTATGGTTACCCAGCCACTGTTAAACTACAATGAGAAATTCTGTTAACCCTTTTATCACCATATTTGTGTAGATATATTTTGTCTTTGTTTCAATTAATTTTTAAAATAAGAATTTATCAAAATATCTTTGTCATTATTACACCAATGTAATAGCAGAAAATAAATTAACAGGAAATTTTAATAGAAGGTTTTAATTTAGACCATTTAGAAAAAAAAGGAAATTTGTACCATGGAACAAGGGGAATAGTTAAAGAAGGGCAAGAGATATGGTTGGCTGATTCAGGATTAAGAAGGCAATCCCTATCAAATATAGTGAAGCAGATGTACCAAGGAAAGATAAAGGTGTGTGGTTTAGTGGTTAGGGTTTTCAGCTCCCAATTGTAAGATCATGAGTTCAATTCCTAGCAATGCATTGTATCCTTCAGAAAGATACTTTATTTCACATTGTTCTAGTTCTTTCAGTTGGCAAATATGAGTAGTACCAGTAATTCAAAGGGGCTACCCTTGTCACATTCTATGTCACACTGAATCTCCCTGACAACTATATTAAGGGTACGTGTATCTGAGGAGTGCTCAGCCACTTGCATGTTAATTTTACAAGAAGGCTGTTCCATTGATCAGACCAACTGGAACCCCCGTTGTTGTAAATGACAGAGTGCCATTGAGGAGCGAATGAAGACTAAGAGTGTGAAAGAAGAAAGAGTATGAGTATGAATGAGAAAGTGTTAGAGGAGAGAAGATGGTAAGGGAGAGAGTCATGTAAGAAAGAAAATGATAGCTAGATGTTAGTTGATGGCAAGGAGATGAACTAAAAAACTAATATGCCCAGCATCAAGGGATAGTAATGAAGATGGGTGATGATGATAAGAGAAAGAACAAGTGATGGATAACAATAGAGGTTGGACAATGGTAAATGAGAGTAATAGATGCCAATGAAGGGTCACATGGGGAGAAAGAGTTATAGCTATGAAAGATAGAGTGATGATGAAGAGATTAATTACAAACAGATCAAATCAAGCATCATTTTTCAATAGTCAAACAGCCAATCAGAAATAGAAGAGAGGGTAGCAAACATCTTCTACTATAATATTCTTGTGTTTTTCTCTGTCACAACATATGAATGAGAAAGGAAGGTGTGGTAGATGAATAAGGAACGTATGTGTTTGTAAAAGGGAGGTATGTGAATGTTTGTGTGTGTGTGTGCAAGAGAAGTGAGATGGTGAACATTCAATGCTGAAAAGAAAAATCAAACCGCGTTTCAACTCTGTGTGAGTATATATGTGTATGTGTGTGCATGTACAAGGGAAGTATGTGAATGTATGTGTAAACCAGCATTCTTTCAGTAACAAATGATGATTGATGTCACATCTCAAAAGACAACTGCTAGATAACATTGACAAGTGTATTAATTTGATTTACCATCCATATTTATATATAAAATTCAGTTTCCAGATCAGTCTTCTCTACATTATCCTATATCTTCCAAAGTTTCCTTCTTCTACAGATTCCAACTACTTCAAATTCATTCCTCTTATTCCCAGCTATTTTCTCAATACACACACACACATATAAATAAATATATGTATGTGAGAGTGTGTGCATGTGTATTACCATCCAATATGGAGACAAGTACCAATGTCCCATGGGGCAAGCTTTATAATTGCTGAGAAATTTTCTCTAGGCATGATATTTATTCACTAATGCAGTGATGAGCACTCATTCTCACTGTTTGATATGGCTTATATATATATATAACAATTGCAGCATGGAAGGTGTTTGTAAGCCATTTAAGAAACATACAAAAGCCGTTCGATTCACTTCAACATTTAAGTTTAATTTGTCAAAATATTTTTGTCGCTAAAATCCGTGACCTGTTCACTGACAAAAATCCGTGCTGCACAGATGCAGCATGGATTTTAGCAACAAAAATATTTTGACAAATTAAACTTAAATGTTGAAGTGAATCGAACGGCTTTTGTGTGTTTCTTAAATGGCTTACAAACACCTTCCACGCTGCAATTGTTTTCGTTTCAGCACACGATCTCAGATCAAATCACTTGCTATGCGAGTACATCTCCGTAATATATATACATATATATATATATATATATATATATACATATATACATCTGTGTGTGTGTGTGTGTGTGTTTTATTATAAATAAATAATTTTCAATTGCAAAGTTTTCACAAAAACCTCTCTCACAATGTGCAAAATATTACTGCCACTAATTTACATATACAGCATGCATACAATTCTGCCCATGTCAGCAGCAGAACAAACTGCACATAAAAACCGTATTTGGTACATCTGCACCCCAACCTTCTTCCAGATTTGACAACCTTGGTCTCTCACCTGCTCCACCAAATTTTACCATCTACAGGTCTCCCATTCCCTCTACCAGCCTACAAGAATATCACTGATATCACTTACACTCTCATCGTAAACATACTGTGTGTGTGTGCGCGCGCGCGTACGTGCATGTCTGTTTGTGTGCTTTCCCCCTCCACAATCAGCTTACCAGCTATAGCTCTACTGCAATAACATTCCCCTAGATAAAAGACCCTCTCCTACTGTCTGTACTGCTGAGTCAGCCACAGACTACAACAGCCAGCTCCCTCTCTCTATTTCTTAGCTTTATTAAACACTGGCTAAAAAGCTACCCAATAGGGCTCCTGTGGTGGGCACTTCATTAGGCCTTGGGCCCAACAATGACACTTCATGCATTGAATACATATTAAATTCTATTAAACATGAACAATATTAAATCAAGCAATGAACAATTTTCATCAAAACAATGATATAATTTGTCGACTTGGAACTTATTGCAAAGCTTCATGATAAACAACAGTACCACCACCATCGCCACCACATCTGCCATATACACCATTCAAACTTCTGACGCCACCGCTATCAGTACCTTTGACTTTGTCGCCTTCTCCTCCACCACCATCACCTTTGTCTTTCACATTACTTACTCTCATCATCATCTCTGACCATCTTGGCTACCAACACCACCATCACCATCATCACTGCAGGCTCCACCTCTATCTCAACTACATCTCATACTATTACTATCATCCCATTACCAGTGTTCAGTATGTTAGTTCAGCATGCCAGTTCAGTGTTCAGTCCCTCTTTCTCTTACATACCCACTTTTTCTCTCTCTCTCTCTTATTACTCCCAGTGCCACCATCAACACGACTACTTTTAATAAAACCTCATCAACTCTCCCTAAATTTCTTTGTCTCTCTTTCTCTTTGCCACTGCCCTCACCATCTTTATGCCTACTATTACTCTCCCCCCAGTATGAGGAATAGTAGAAGTGTTATTGAATAGTGAGAGAGTGGAGTCAAAGTATGACACACTGACACACAGAAATTAGTTTTCGCATTTATTATATTTTGATAACATAGCTACATAATCTTCCTTAACACTCGCTCAACACTTGAGCAAGAATGTAACACTAACTTAGCCTCTAGAGCAGAGGCTCTCAACCATTTTTTTACCTATGGACTCTTTTGATACCTATTTTACTCAAGTGGACTTCTTTAGACATTTATTGCTTAAAAATCTTGATATATTTTTAGAATTAACCCTTTCGTTACCAACCCGACCAAAACTGGCTCTGGCTCTGTAGTACAAATGTCTTGTTTTCATAAGTTTTGAATTAAAATCGTCCACCAAACCTTAGTCACAGTCTATGTTCCTAACACAAGCTTAATGATAACTAAGTTATTTTACTAAATTCTTTGTTATATTTTAAATAATTGAAAGAAACACAGAGCATCTCAAAATAAATAGAGTAACGAAAGTAACGAAATATTATTAAGATGTTTATTTAAAATTTTTAAAAATGTTTTGCATATTGTAGAATGAAAGGAAGGGTCTATAAAATGTTTTGTGTATTGTAGATGAATGGAAAGGTCCATAAGGGTTGTGTGAGAGCTGCAATACTGTATGGGAGTGAGACATGGTGTCTGAGGGAGAGAGAGATGGTAATTTTGAGAAGGACTGAGAGAGCAATGGTGAGAGAAATATATGGGGTGAAGCTATTTGATAAGAGGAGGTCTGAGGATTTGATGGGAATGCTGGGGTTGGAGGAATCGGTGGAATGGTTGGCGAGGGTGAATGGAGTGAGGTGGTATGGGCATGCGTTGAGGACAGATGAAGAGCATGTTCTCAAGAAGGTGATGGCATTTGGGGTAAATGGAGTGTGAAAGCGAGGTAGGCTGAGGAAAAGGTGGAGGAGGAGATTGAGAGGGTTGGTTTGAAAAAGGAGGATGCCCAAAAACTGGGCAAGGTGGTAAGATGGCATGAGGGCGATTGCTATGGCATTTACCCAGCCACCCCCATTAACAGGGACAAAACCTGGATTTAAAATACTGAATGATGATGAGAAGAATAACCAATTTATTCTCTTTTCCTTTTATTCTTTTACTTCTTTCAGTCATTAGGCTGCAGCCAAGCTGGAGCACCACCTTGAATCTTTTTAGTCGAACAAATAAACACTAAGGCTTATTTCTTAAGCCTAGTACTTATTTTATCAGTCTCTTTTGCTAAACCCCTAAGTTATGGGAATGTAAATAGACTGACACCAATTGTCGAGTGGTGGAGAGGGACAAACACTGACACAAATACACACACATATACACAACAGGCTTTTTCAGTTTCCATCTACGACATCCACTCAGAAGGCTTTGGTCGGCCCAAGGCTATAGCCGAAGACACTTGCCCAAGGTGCCACACAGTGGGACTGAACCTGGAACCATGAGGTTGGGAAACAAACTTCTTCCCATACAGTCACACAAATTTTATCAACAAAATCTTATATGGACCCCACCAAAGGTCATTTGAACCCTTGTTGCCCAGTGTATAAAATAAAACATAAAATTCATCAGTAACTCAGCAGTGACCATCTCAAACACAGTGTATCTGAGACTACATTATCCAATGTGTTCTTTTCAAATTTAAGAAAGGTGTGATGTGAGGAAGATTTAGCTATTATATTTAACAGATTGAGCAATCCCATTAAAGCCTTCTCACTGACTCATAATGATGATGTCGTTGCTGTTTTTGTTTCTGTTTAGTCCCAAGAAGGTCATGAATGTGCGGTCTAAAATTAAAGGTGTTCCACTTATGATCATCCATCCCAACTTTTCTCACACATCACATATATAAGGCCACATTTAGTGATTGTGTTCTTCCCTCATTGGCTACAGGTGGTGCTGGTGGTGATGGTAAAGGTGAAGACACCAATGATGATGTTGATGACTACAATAATGCCAATAAAGACGATGATGATGACAACAATGATGATGATGATGACAATGACGATGATGATGGTGGTGGTGGTGGTGATGTCATTGATAATGGTAATCTTGATATGCAACACTGATAATATTCACATTGATGACTACAAAACTGCTGAAGTAAAACTGGTTGCTATTGTAGTTGGTGCTGTTGCTGTGTAGCCCACCAAGTCAGCCTTGATGGAATGGATCATGAAACATAAGTAGATGGCTGTTGCTTTCAACAATAAATATCCCAGACTGGTAACATAATCCACAGACAGAATCAGCATGATAAAACATTTGACATGGTTCAGCACTTTGAGTTGAAGATTCAGCTTATCCAATGAGATAAACCATAATTCAGTGACTGAATTATGACATGTAAATCTAGAGATCTGTAGTTTCGGATATATGATATCAAATCTTTATCTCCACCAAACTGAGAACCACACTGTACATTCTAACATGCAATGGTTACCCAATGGAGCGTTGTGCGGTCAGCGAGGGCACATTATATTTCTACACTGCTATTTTCTACTTCTCTACTATTTATCTCCCTTGGTACTGGTATTTAGCTTCAAGTCAGCTTCTGATTGGGACAAACTGATGATCAGAAGCAATCTAGCTTTGGCAAGGCTATCCTGTCCTATGTGTCCTTTTGTTAAGATAGTAGGATGTGACATGAAGGAGTTAGTTAACAGGTCGACTGTAGCAAAAGTACCCCCACTGGCCCTTCTCTCTCTCTCTCTCTCTCTCTCTCTGTTTGTCTGTCTATCCATCCAACTGCCCTTTGTTTAGCTCTATGTCAGTCCTGATTGAGTAAACCTATGATCAAAGGTATTCTAAGTAAAATTATTCTGCTTTACTCTGGAGATATCTAGGACTATATTACTTAGTGTGTGCCCTTCTAGTTTAAAAATAGTTAAGTATGATTTGAAGGAAATCTGTGTGTTATTTCTAGCAGGCCAAGCGATCATATAAAACCTTACTATGTAATGGTTATAGCAAAGATGGATAAGGTGGACTTGACTATAATAGTTTCTATTACTTTGCACTTTCCTTTGGCTGCATCCCAGCACATATAGCCCAGCACAATGTACTTGCATGTGTGTGGCGGGGCGGGGTGGGGTTAGAGGGTATGTGAAGAAATAAGGTTATTAAAATAGTAGCTACTTTCGTACATGTTTTCATCTGGACTGAGTAAGAGATAAAATAGATGTTCTTTTTGAGGGATGTCTGTTTCTTGGGGGTGTAGTGGTGATAGTGATGGTCTTTCCTCAGCATCACCGGCACATCTTCATGTTCTCTCTCAAAGCTTATTCACTCCCCATAACCTCATTTGGTTGTCATCCCTCAGGTAACAAAAACTTCTGTGTCATGTCATTCATGAGACTATGAAAGCTCCTCAACAAGCCTTATGAAAAATCAACACCAGTATGCCACTCTAATGTCTCTTTATCATCAGGAAGTCTCTGATAAACATTTCCTGTTCATCTTCATACAGCTTCTTCATCTGTGTCTCTTCTGCAAGACTTGGTTAGCAAGTCTGGTTGCTGGCAACCATTTGTTTATATAACCATATTTACTAATTCACCTATATCGCTAAAAACAACTCAGATAATAATTACTATAGTTTGTAGTTTCTGCTTGTGTAACCACTGCAGGGAAGCAATATGTCATGTTTATTTAATGAAAGTAAGCTATTTATAGTATATTTCCCTTTCTGTGGGAAAGTGACAGAAAGCTGAAAAAACCCAAGTTTCAGCCATTGTATATTAATTCAGCTATTGCATAGAGATTTTCACTTTATTCCTGTTACTTAAAAAAAAAATCATAAAGTAATATCAGACATGACAACAATTAAGATAATTATCATACAAATGGTAACAGAATATTCAATCAATATGCAATGGCTGTAAGTTGGATTTTCCCTATAGGTATCACTTTCCCAAGGAAAAGGAAATATACCAGAAATAGCTTGCTTTAATTAAATAAACATTGAATAACCAGTTTATTTGCAGTGATTACAAGCAGAAAGTACAAACTATAAAAATTTATCTGGGTTATTTTTAGTGACTTGGATGGGTCATTAAGAGTGGTTGTATAAGTACATGGCTGCCACAACAATCAGACTTGCTAACGAAGTCTTGCGGAAGAGACAGAGATGAAAAGGATGTATGAAGATGAACAGGAAATGCTTGACAGAGACATCCTGATGAAGAATAGACATTAGTGTGACATATTGGAATTGATGTCTCATAAGGTTTGCTGACATGGAAGTTTTTAAACTGAAGACGACAACCAAATAAGAATGTGGGGAGGGATAAGCAATAAGCTATAAGAGAGGAAAATAAAGATGTGGCCATGATGGTGAAGGAAGACCACCTTCACAGTCAATACACCTTCAATCACCCTCCACCAAAACAGCAACAACAGCAGCAGTGCTGTTCATTAGCAATTTTCTTTGGAAGTATGTCCAACCACACAGCCATAATATTATTTGCTTTAAAAGAACTAGAAGGAACATAGGCAACAGGAAGGGCATCCAGGTGTAAAAAAATTTATTCCGGTAAATTGTCAAAGGTAGGTCGACTTATACATCAAGATGACTAATATAATGAGATGACTTTGAAGTATCAAAAATTTCATGTGAAATGCAGCAGGATTTAGGAAAATAGTGATGATGTTTACACTCCATGGTTACACTACAGACTGTCAACTTGTATACCAGAAAATACACAATATGTTGTGTGTGTGTGTATGTGTGTGTGTGTATGTGTGTGTGTGTATGTGTGTGTGTGTATCTGTATTTGCATGTGTATGTGTGTTTATTGCAAGTGTGCTTGTATTTATTTTTAACCCTTTTGATACCAACCCAGCTGAAACCAGCTCTGGCTTTGTAGTACAAATGCCTAGTTTTCAAAAGCGCTGAATTAAAATCTTTCGCGAAACCTTAGTCACAATTTATGTTCCTAACACTAGCTTAATGATAACTAAGTTATTTTACTTAAATTCTTTGTTATATTCAAAATCAATTGAAAGAAACAAAGAGCATCTCAACAGAAATATGGTAACAAAAGGGTTAAATGTGTCTAAAAACTGATATAGTTTATGTCACATTTTTGTAATTCAACAAAGTTAATAAAATAAGTACCTGTATGTGCAATGAGTACTGAGATCAATATGAGCCACTCAATGGGTGGCTCATAATGGACACAGTCGAACAACTTACAATTGATAAAAGACTGAAGTTCTTTTGTTCCAGAAACATCACTCACTAAAAACCATTTCAATGAAATTAAAAATGATACAAATTCAACCGAGTTACGTTAGCGTGATCATTAGCAGTATCGCCTTAAAGAGCACCATCCAAGCGTGATCATTGCCAGAGCGGCTATCTGGCCTCCGTGCTGGTGGCACGTAAAAGACACCATTCAAGCATGATCGTTACCAGCATCGCCTTACTGGCACCTGTGCCGGTGGCATGTGTAAAAGATTCGAGCGAGGTCGTTGAAAGTACCGCCTGACTGGCCCCATGCTGGTGGCACGTAAAAGCACCCACTACACTCTCAGAGTGGTTGGCGTTAGGAAGGACATCCAGCTGTAGAAACTCTGCCAGATCAAGATTGGAGCCTGGTGCAGCCATCTGGTTCGCCAGCCCTCAGTCATTCATCCAACCCATGGAAAGCGGACATTAAACGATGATCATGATCATGTGTTTAAGGGAATGAGTTGACAATCGTTAGTATCCCAAGCGAAATACTCAGTGACATTTCATCTGTCTTTACATTCAGAGTTCAAATTCTGCCAAGGTCAACTTTGCCTTTAATCTTTTTGGAGCCAATAAAATAAATACCAGCTGAGCACTGAGGTCAATGAAACTAACTCACCCCCTCCCTGGACTTGCTGGCCTTGTGCCAAAATCTGAAACCATTATTACATCATGTGTAAAAGTGGTGAGCTAGCAGAATCATTAGCACAATGGCAAAAAAATGCTTAGTGATGTTTCCTCCAGCATTTTATGTTGTGAGTTCAGATGCTGTCAAGGTCCACTTTGCTTTTCATTCTTTAGGGGTCAATAAAATAAGTACAAGTTAACACACTGGGCTCAATGTAATCAATTTCCCCGTCTCCTCAAAATTGCTGGACTTGTGTCAAATTTCGAAAGTAAAAATAAAATTATTATAGAATGCAAGAGTATGGGTGTGCTGGCAGACATATGTTTGTGTGAGACAGAGAATACAGTAACACATGCATAATATCTTTGTTATGTATTCACTAAAGATCATTACAAGCATCTGGATTAACATTTAACCCAATTCTTTAAATTTATATAAGTTAGCTGAAGATAAAAGAGATGCTTGCAAGCCCACTAAGGTGACAATGATGCATATATATATATATGTATATAGACAATGATGTATATATATATATATATATATATACATATATATATATATGTATATATGTATATATATAATATATATATATATATATATATATATATATATATATATATATATATACAATGATGGACATAAGAAGCATCAGATGTGGTGTGCAAGAGCGACGCTTGCGATGGTATGGTCATGTACTGCGGATGGATGAGGAGAGATGTGTGAAGAAGTGCCACTCCCAAACAGTTGAAGGTATCAGGGGGAGAGGTAGACCCAGGAAGACATGGGATGAGGTAGTCAAGCATGACCTCAGAGCGTTGAGCCTCACTGAGGCAATGGCGAAGGATCGAGATCTCTGGAGATATGCTGTGACTGCAAAGACCGGGGCTGCTTCCTGCACCAGTTCTGCATAGCCCCCTGCCCATTCAAAGTACCCTGGATCCCGGAACGTCTCGCTATGCTTGAGGAGACCTGTTGAGTCAAGTACATGAACATGAACATCGAAATAAATATAAATATCAATGGAAATAGTAGTTGTGATACCTGTGCCGGTGGCACATAAAAAGCACCATCCGGACATGGCCGTTGCCAGCGCCACCTCGACTGGCTTCTGTGCCGGTGGCACATAAAAAGCACCATCCGAACGTGGCCGATGCCAGCACTGCTCCGACTGGCTCTTGTGCCGGTGGCTCATAAAAAGCACCATCCGAACGTGGCCGATGCCAGCGCCACCCCGACTGGCTTCTGTGCCGGTGGCACATAAAAAGCACCATCCGAACGTGGCCGTTGCCAGCGCCGCCTTAGCTGGCTTCCATGCCAGTGGCATGTTAAAAGCTCCAACCGATCATGGCCGATGCCGGACCCCCCTGGCACCTGTGCAGGTGGCACGTAAAAAGCACCCACTACACTCGCGGAGTGGTTGGCGTTAGGAAGGGCATCCAGCTGTAGAAACTCTGCCTGATCAGACTGGAGCCTGGTGCAGCCCCTGGCTTTCCAGACCCCGGTCGAACCGTCCAACCCGTGCTAGAGCGGATAATGGACGTTAAACGATGATGATGATGTGTATATATATGGATATATATATGTATATATGTATATATATATGTATGTATATATATATATATATATATATATATATATATACATATATATACAATGATGCATATATATGTATATTGGTAAAAACGGTAAGATAACAAAAGAAAGAAAGAGACCTCAATATTATGTAAATAGAGGAAATCTTTATATATAAAAGAGAAGTTGTGTGTCTGTCTCCCACGATTTAGATTCCTAACTACTCCCACATTTTGCGGTGCAGTTTAACCAAAACCGGGTATCTTATAGTCGTGATTCATATCGAGCTCGTCTGGGTATTAGCGCACGTCTACAATGAGTCTACGATTTAAAAAAAAATTTACCATCATTTTTTTCCATTTTAATGCATATTTTTCGCTATTGTATAAGGGAAGTAACTCTCTAAAAATGTCTATGATGAGTCAACGATTTAAAAAAAATATTGAAATCTTCTACATACCCCGTGCCAACAATGTTATATTTGGTTTGACAGGGATTTTACCCGGTTAATGCTTACGAGATACTCCTGCATACTGGACCATCTGAAATCGCAGTCAAACTTTTGGGTGTACCTCAACCCGTTGAGAGTGATGTTTGTTTATTTTTCTCCCCTTAATGCCACCCTCTGTACAAAATTAATCAGCATGTCCAATCTCAGCAAAATCTGAAGAAAAGTATTATGGTTATGTCATAAAATAGAATCCATGTGACCATTTATATAAAAATATCCCATTGACTTTTAAATCCCAGCACATTATATATATAATCGATGTTTCATATGTTGAAGTGCTTAATTTTACTCATGGGTCAATTTTCTTCAAAATCAGTTCATTATTCTATTGTGAATGAATTTTGATGACTTCTGCCTTTCACCAGTTTAATTTCAATTCTAATACATGACTCCGACCATAAACTTTACCTAAATGTCAAATTTCATTGAAATCAGAGGAATTCTGTAAAAGTTACAGCATAAAATATTAATCCTATGGGTAATTGCATACAAAAAGCCTATTGATTTCTTAAAATCCCCTGCTCACATGCAAGTATCAATTTTTTGTCAACTCATCTTGCTGGCATCAACTAATGGACACAAACTGTAATCACATGTAAAATTTCTACAAATTCTATAAGAATGTCTCATAGGAAATGCTGATTTGCATTTGTGCCCTTTTCAAACCCTTTTGAATTAAATAAACACCTTCAAACCCTTTTGAGTTAAATAAACACCTTTACCATCTCCTCCACCACAAAATTTACCTACATCTCAAATTTCATTAAAATTGGATAAAAAAAATTTTAAGTTACATCCAAAAATTAATTCCTGTGGGTATTTGCATGCAAAATGCCTATTGATTTTATAAAACCACTGCTCAGGTGCAATTATCAATTTTTTGTCAACACCATATACGGACATCAACTCACTGGCATGAGCCTCGTTCACTCATTGATTTTCATCAAAATTGGACAAAAAAATGCAAAAGCTGCAGGAAAAATAACATCATTATGGGAATTTCCATTCAAATGCCCAATTGAGCTCACAAAAATTGATGCCAACTGAGCATTATTGAGTTTACAAAAAATTCCGGCCTTATTTGAACTTCAGGGCATGCGATCTACATACATGCCAAAAATCATTAAAATTAGTTTGACGGTGTGGGAGGAGTTACACACAGACAGACACCATTACACATTTAAGTATATAGATGTGCATGTATGTATGTGTGTATATTTGTATGTATGTTTGTAATGACCTGCTTCCATAAATTCGTTTGTATCCATTTGAAACCATTGTAGGATTATAATATTTATATTTATATTATGATATATAACGTTATAATAATAATATAATATTATGTTGAATTAAAATGTGTCAATCGTAAATCTCAATTTTCTTTTCATTTATATATATATATATATGACAATATATAGATATACATATGTGTGCATTTGTGTGTACACATATATATATATAAATATATGAATGTATGAGTGTGTGTCTGAGTATGTGTGCATAACTCTCTCTTCTCTTTTCTTCTCTACTTTTTAATTTGCTCTTTTTTCTTTTCTCCCACCTGCCCATACTACACCTGTTTAGCAAAAGAGACTGATAGAATAAATACTAGGCTTTACAAAAAACAAAAAACAAAAATAAGTACTGGACTTGATCCATTCAACTAAAATTCTTCAAGATAGTGCCATGGCATGGCCGTAATCTAATGATTGAAACAAGTAAAAGATAAAGGATAAACCATAACTACCACTAAGAATTCCTTTTGAGTGTTGGGCCTCACAGAATCAAAGTGGCTGAGTTCCTCTCTAGTGCCGGGCATCATGAAGGCAATGACCAAAAGCTTTGGCATTATGTTGTGCTTGAGAAGACCCATCAGGCCGAGCAAAATCACAGTCATGGCAGATACCGGTGTCATGCAAATTGCACCTATGCCAGTAGCATGCAAAAGCATCCATTACACTCTCGAAGTGGTTAGCATTAGGAAGGGCATCCAGCCATAGAAAACCATGCCAAATCAGACTGAAGTCTAGTGCCGCCTTCCAGTGTGCCAGCCTGGTCAAACTGTCCAAACCATGCCAGCATGGACAATGGACTCTAAATGATGATGATGGCAATGATGATGATGATAATGATGAGGATCATTATCATCACCATCATCATTTAATGTCTGCATTCCATGCTGGCATATGTTGGAGGGTTTGACTGAGGATTGGCAGGCAAGGAGGCTGCACCAGGCTCCAATCTGATCTGACAAGGTTTCTACAGCTGGATGCCCTTTCTAATGCCAACCACTCCAATAGTGTAGTGGGTGTCTTTTACATGCCACCAGCATGGGGGCCAGACAGGCAGCACTGGCATCAGCCACACCTGAATGGTGCCTTTTATGTTCCACCAGCATGGGAGGCAGTCAGGCAGCAATGGTAATAACCATGCTCAAATGGTGCTTTTATGTGCCACCAGCACAGAACCAGTCAGGTGGCACTGGAATCAGCCATCTAATCTAACATTGTTACGGTTCAACAAATCCACCATTCTGGATTGGTACTTTAAAAAAATAGAATTAATGGCAAAGTTGCCCTTAGCAAGATTTGAACTCAGAGCACCATGTATCCAGACGAAATTTTGGGAGGTATTCAACCTGAAAGTCGAACAAATCAGCTAATTCACTATCTTTAGAGTTATGGCTCTGTGTTATAGTTACAGTGAAACCAGAATATAAAATAATTGATTATTCTCACTTGTAGGCCAACAACAACCTAACAATATGAATGGTAATAACTATTACAACAAAGCCTGTTTCTTTAATTCAAAATGAAGTTACAGGAAAATAAGATAAGATCAGTGTTGGCCTATATATTATATACAACAATTATTCTTCAAATAATCTTAACAAGACGTTTGAAAATCTAGGAATCTATGCTTGTGAAACTGAAACTCTTTCATGTCACTTTTTGTTTACTTTCTAAAGAGTCAAAAAACCCATCAGGTCACTGTGGAATTTTGTTTAAAAATATTTCATCATCATCATCATCATCATCATCATTTAACGTCTGTTTTCCATGCTGGCATGGGTTGGACAGTTTGACAAAAGCTGGTCAGGTAACAAACTACACCAGGCTACTGTTCTGTTCTGACATAGATTTTACTAAGTTACAGGGATGTAAACACACCAACACCAGTTGTCAAGTGGAGGTGGGGGACAAACACAGGCACAAATTCCTATATATATATAAATATATATATAAATATATATATATATATATATATATATATATATATAGCAAAGCAGAACATTAGTTAGAAAAAATATATATATTTATATATATATTTGATTGAATGCTGTTGTACATAGAATAAATGTGTTTGAAAGTTGTGTGTTTTGATTTTTTATAAGCTTTTTCCCAAACAGCACTTCTTTTAGTGCTACTAACACTGTCAGATTGAATGGTACTGCCCAGGTGTCGAAACCATAATGATATCCATGGGGCAGCTGATGATATAGGTATGTTGAATTGTTGGTATGGCTGTTTTTTTTATATGTGGAATAGTGTTATAACACATCCTTTTGATATATATATATATATATATATATTATATATATATATATTCTTATCCTAGCATAGCTGCTTGAATAAGAATAAGCTGGGCAAAGTTCAGAGAGCTACTACCTCTATTAGTAACAAAGGGCCTCTTCCTCAGAGTGAAGGGCAGATTGTTTAGTGCCTGTGTACAAATAGCTATGCTACATAGCAGTGAGACATGGGATGCAACTACTGAGGATATGCAAAGGCTTGAAAGAAATGAAGCCAATATGCTTCACTGAATGGGTAATGTCAGTGTGCATATACAACAGAATGTAAGTGATTTGAGAGAAAAACTGGGTATACGAGGCATCAGATGTAGTGAGAGAGCGAGAGAGAGAGAGAGGAGAGAGACTGTGCTGGTATGGTCATGTAATGCATATAAATGAAGACAGTTGCATCAAGAGGTGCTAATCTCTAATTGTGGAGGGAATACGTGGAAGGAGTAAGACCCAAGAAGATGTGGGATGAAGTGGTGAGAAAGATTTACAAAGGAGGACTGAGGATTTGATGAGAATGCTGAGGTTGGAGGAATCAGTGGAACGGTTGGCAAGGGTGAATGGAGTGAGGTGGTATGGGCATGTTTTGAGGAGGGATGAAGAGCATGTTTTGAGGAAGGTGACTGCATTTGACATAAACGGAGCACAAAAGTGGGATAGACAGAGGAAAAGGCGAAGGGGACATGTGGAGGAGGAGATTGGGAGGATTGGTTTGAAAATAGAGGATGCCCAAAACCAAGCCAGATGGTGTGAGGGCAGTTGCGATGGCATTGAGGTAGATCAGGCCACCCCTGTTAATTGGGATAAAACCTGGATTTAAAACACTGGATGATGATGATGATGATGGGACTCACAGAGGTTATGACAGGAAACTGAAACTCCTGGTGGTTTGTTACCCACAAGCAGACACGTCAAGCTAAATAAAAGCGTGGTTGTCCTTGCATACAAGTATGTACCCTGCATCCCTCTCCATCTGCGCATTCCTAATCTTGCAGTGCTGGTGCCACATAAAGAGCACCTGTACTGGTGCCACATAAAAAGAACCTATAGTGGTACCACATAAATGCACCTGTGCCAGTGCTGCATTAACAGCACCCAGTATACCCAGTAAAGTTGTTGGCATTAGGAAAGGCATCCAGCCATAGAAACCATGCCAAAACAGACACGGAACCCAATACTTATTCTATCAGCCTCTTATGCTGAACTGCTAAGTTACAGGGACATAAACACACCAACACTGGTTGTCAAGAGGTAGTAGGGGACAAACAAACACATACACAAAGATACACACATGCAGATATATGTATATATGTATGTATGTATATATATATATATATATATAATATATATATATATACACACACATACATACACACATATATATATATTTGACTATTGTACACTCCAACGTCTTTTAGGTGTCTTCTGATGAACTCAGCTGTTGTATTAGAATTTCAAACCTAATTCTTTATTTCATCCAAGGAGGTACAGTGTTCTCAGTCCGTTCTCTGCATTTCATGACATTTTTTTGCTTCAGTTTATTTTTTGTGAATTACCTTAGTGCCATGCCTGGGACTGAACTCAGAACTTCTATGTGACTGCATTGCATTAACCAACGTCTTTATCTACTACGCTATAGAAAAGTACAATAACTTTAGGGTTAATATCCCTCAAGTATTTTCCAGCAATTCACATGACTGGTAATAGAATTACCAGTTTCAGGAATTTCAGTGGTACTTTGTTGGGTTTACAAGTAAGCAGAGCTACTAGTAAATAGATTGTACTTTTACAGGTGTAGGTCTGCTAAATATATATTTGTGTGTATAACATCTGTTTTGGAAATTTTGTTCCATGCTAGCATGTGTTTAGACTAGGGAGATATTTTAAGGCAGGACCTTATGGTCTGGTGTACATTATGCTGGCAAGCCTTACTTGTTTTATAGTGAAGGACGTTTTCCTTTCAGGGATCTTCGAAAGTGCAGAACTACCAGTCATATTGTCAACAAAGGATGTCAACACTACCACCAGTTCATTCAAACAATGATAACAGGAAATGGTAAAATTAACATAGTCTCTTTCACACACGTACACATACACCATCATCATCATAATCATCATCATTTTAACATCAACTTTTCCTTGCTTGTATGTATTGAACAGAATTCATTAAGGCAGATTTTCTACAGCTTGATGCCCTTTGAAAGAAGCCCGTCATATATATATATGCATATATATTTGTGTGTCTGTGTTTGGTCCCCCCACCATCACTTGACAACCGATGTTGGTGTGTTTACGTCCTCGTAACTTACCAGTTCGGCAAATGAGATCGATAAAATAAGTACCAGGCTTACAAAGAAAAAGCCCTGGGGTTGATTTGTTCGACTAAAGGCAGTGCTCCAGCATGGCTGCAGTCAAAGACTGAAACAAGTAAAAGAATAAAAGAATACATATATACATATATATATATATTATATATATATATATACACACACATACATACACACATATATATATATTTGACTATTGTACACTCCAACGTCTTTTAGGTGTCTTCTGATGAACTCAGCTGTTGTATTAGAATTTCAAACCTAATTCTTTATTTCATCCAAGGAGGTACAGTGTTCTCAGTCCGTTCTCTGCATTTCATGACATTTTTTTGCTTCAGTTTATTTTTTGTGAATTACCTTAGTGCCATGCCTGGGACTGAACTCAGAACTTCTATGTGACTGCATTGCATTAACCAACGTCTTTATCTACTACGCTATAGAAAAGTACAATAACTTTAGGGTTAATATCCCTCAAGTATTTTCCAGCAATTCACATGACTGGTAATAGAATTACCAGTTTCAGGAATTTCAGTGGTACTTTGTTGGGTTTACAAGTAAGCAGAGCTACTAGTAAATAGATTGTACTTTTACAGGTGTAGGTCTGCTAAATATATATTTGTGTGTATAACATCTGTTTTGGAAATTTTGTTCCATGCTAGCATGTGTTTAGACTAGGGAGATATTTTAAGGCAGGACCTTATGGTCTGGTGTACATTATGCTGGCAAGCCTTACTTGTTTTATAGTGAAGGACGTTTTCCTTTCAGGGATCTTCGAAAGTGCAGAACTACCAGTCATATTGTCAACAAAGGATGTCAACACTACCACCAGTTCATTCAAACAATGATAACAGGAAATGGTAAAATTAACATAGTCTCTTTCACACACGTACACATACACCATCATCATCATAATCATCATCATTTTAACATCAACTTTTCCTTGCTTGTATGTATTGAACAGAATTCATTAAGGCAGATTTTCTACAGCTTGATGCCCTTTGAAAGAAGCCCGTCATATATATATATGCATATATATTTGTGTGTCTGTGTTGGTCCCCCCACCATCACTTGACAACCGATGTTGGTGTGTTTACGTCCTCGTAACTTACCAGTTCGGCAAATGAGATCGATAAAATAAGTACCAGGCTTACAAAGAAAAAGCCCTGGGGTTGATTTGTTCGACTAAAGGCAGTGCTCCAGCATGGCTGCAGTCAAAGACTGAAACAAGTAAAAGAATAAAAGAATACATATATACATATATATATATATATATATATATATATGATGATGATGATGATGATGTTATATATATATATATATATATATATATGTCTACAGCTCTCCACTTGCTTGTGGAATTAATGTGCCAATGGCTATGCACTCCACAGACACGTGTACCCTTAGTGTAGTTCTCGGGGAGATTCAGCATGATACAGAGTGTGACAAGGCTAGCCCTTTGAAATACAGATACAACAGAAACAGGAAAAAAGAGTGAGAGAAAGTTGTGGTGAAAGAATACAGCAGGGTTTGCCACCATCCGCTGCCGGAGCCTTGTGGAGCTTCAGGTGATTTTGCTCAATAAAAACTCACAATGCTCGGTCTGGGAATCGAAACCACGATCCTACAACTGCGAGTTCACAGCTCTAACGAGTGGGCCATTGCGTCTCTTATATATATATATATACACACACACACATTTAGTAATTGGTCTTATATAAGAATGTCGTTGACAGTGACTTAAAAGTTTTGGACAGCTAAGCCATGCAATCTTCTTTGGGTGTGTGGGTTTAAGTGGAGTGGTAATTAGGCTTTTATGAGAAAGTGTTTTTGAAAAATCTTTTATTGATTAAATTTGGAGTTATTGCTATTGTTTAGAATTTGTTCATACATGTAGAACTTAGTGAAACATGCCTGTAGGAGTTTCTCTTTTCCTTAGGTAAGCACAAGGTCTGACAGTAATTTTGTTGCTTTTGATATTATTGGATTTAATCCTTTTGCTCTGACAAAATAAATGTCAAAGATACAGAGTCCTATATTTAACCCTTTAGCTTTTGGATTACTCTCTGAAATGTAATCCTTATTTATTCATATTGTTTTGAATTAATCATGCATTATCTTGTAACTTCAAGATTTCAATGATGTGATTGTTTATATTTAGAATAACATTGTAGGGTAAATGTGAGAGGAGCCAGATCTGGCCAGTTTCAGCCAGATGTGACTGGTTTAACCCTTTCGTTACTGTATTTTGAGATGCTCTGTGTTTTTTTCAATTACTTTAAATATAACAAAGAATTTAGTAAAATGACTTAATTGTCATTCAGCTAGTGTTAGGAGCATTAATTGTGACTAAGGTTTGGTGGGAGATTTTAATTCAAAAGTTATGAAAACAAGACATTTATACTACAGAGCCAGAGATGGTTTCAGCTGGGTTGGTAATGAAAGGGTTAAATTACTAATGCCCTTAGTAATTGGGTTTGTCAACTTTTTTTCACAGAAGAATGTAGGTAGTATAGGCTAGTCCAGTCTTTAATTGTTGTTATTTAGGGTATTTCCTGTCCTCATTTGTAGGGTTGAGATTATTAGTCAGGCATATCACAGCTTTGTTAATATAAGAAACCATTCCTCTTGTACTTTGATGCTCATAAAAGTATTTGAGCAGAAGTTGTATGCTTCAACTGAATCTCTCTGGTGTGATATATAGTATATCAGCATCTTTTCAGACACTGGTGTCACAAATAGCCAATGGGTTTATTAAAAATTAATTATTTACAACAGAAGCAATATTAATACCAAAAGGTAATCTTTATATCCAACTTAACATGGGTGTCTTGTTAGAACACTGAATACTGTGTTATTAACCGGGAGAGACCCTTCCATATATGTTGCTATTTGCAACATCAGTATTGATATTACATTGCTTTATGCTCCAAGTTTCACCCCATGACCACAAATGATAGTAAGTTAAATGCTTTACTGTGTTATTTTTGAGTAGCAATGATACGTTGTAGAGAAAGGAGACCAAATACTGAGAATTAGTATTTCATTAAAAGTTTATTGTGATATCTGCAATTTTGAAAGTTTAAAAGATTCAGATATTCTCAGGTTTACAGTGTTCTGAGAATGTGGGCAGTACCCAAGAGAGCAATGTTTTGTCATTCTGAAACTTATGAGTAGCCTGGTATTATTCCCAAAGCTCCAATGATCACTGGTACAATTGGACAAAAGGCTTAGCAGCATTTCGTCTGTCTTCACGTTCTGAGTTCAAACTCTACCAAGGTTGACTTTGCCTCTCTTCCTTTCACGGTCAATAAAATAAGTACCAGTTGAGTACTGGGGTTGATATAATCAACTAGTCCACTGCCCTAGACTTGGTGACCTTCTGCCAAAATTTGAGATCATTTTTTTTATTATACTGCAAAACTAAATATGCTTCACTTTGTTTTTGGATTTGGTTTGCAAGATTCTTTATGTGAGTTTGTGTGTTGAAGCATATTTTATTGTGTCTGGGGAGAGTCATTCTCTTTTGGTGCCGGTGAGTGTGTTAAATAATAAAGCACTAAAAGTGAATGACTCTCCCAAGACACAACTAAATATGCTTCAAGCATATGAATATCTTAGAAAACATTAGGTATTTTTTTTTTTACATGTTGAACTTCCAGCCGAAGGACACTTCACAGACAAAACAAATATACAGGTAGATATGAATAAAGAAATGACAAAAAAAAAGAAAAAGAAATTACAAATGAAAAGCCAAACTTACTTATATGGGTCTTTCAGTTCTTCTGTTACAAAATTAAGGAAGTTCCTGGAATTAAAAATAAAGAAAAAATGTTATATTTACCTTCTCCCCCCACCTCTTCATAGTTTTGATTCTTCTTTTTTTTTTCTATTTCAATCCATTTATTTTGTACATTTGAACAGTTTTATTTTCCTTTTTAAAGACAGTTACAGCTGCCTGAGTTAATAATATGACAATCTGCCAATTGAAAAGACATTAGATGATACCTAGTAAAAGTATTAACAGCCAAGCCATCGATGTTTTAGCTGCTTAAGTAATTGTACAAATCTGCGTGGCTACATAATATAGCATCAAGATTCCCTGTTCTGCACTTCCTCCTATGTTGTTGCTTGCAAACTCTGTTTGCAATCCAACATGTAGCAACCACTGCTGCTCAACAAATCTACCTCACCACTCTTCCACCTCATATCAAACCACAGCCAAAGCTGGAAACAACTCAACAAAGCTCCTGCATCTGATCTCCACTCTTAGCAGCTCTCACACTATTCATAGCTCTAACCTACACCGTTCACAGTTCTGCTCTCCACTCACACACACACATACATATATACACACAAAGGTAAGTCAGGAAGTAATGCAGTAATACTTTCTGACTCACCCTTATATATTTGTACATATATATATATATGTATATACACATACATACATACATACATACATACATACATACATACATGCATACATCATACATACATACATACATATATATATATATATATTATATATATATATATACTTTATTAAAAAGCAGCAAAAATATCACAAAATTTTACTCAGAGTTTCACATTCCCACTTGTCAGAAAGTTTTGTTTCTAAACAAAACTGTCTGATGAACAGGAACATGAAACTGAGTAACAGTTTTTGTGACATTTTTGCTGCTTTTTTATAAAGCATATTCCTCTACCTCTGGATCCAAGTACTATTTTTTCCACCTTGTTTCACATTTATGTGTTTACTCTGGTATATACCAGTTGAAACACTCCTGTCACCTTGAAGACTGCTATAACGCATGAAAGTATACTAGTCCCTTAATATTTTATATTCAATATTTCATCTTTTCAATAAGACAATCAATACTTCATTTCATTTTACTATATATATATATTATTTATACTATATATTCTATATTCTACATTAATATTATAAAGAATATAAAAAAACATAAAAAACAGAGTTGGAATTTCTTTGAATTATATATATCCCTCTATACACAATTACACAAACCCCTTTTTATTGATACATATATATAATATATATATATATATATATATATACTTTATTAAAAAGCAGCAAAAATATCACAAAATTTTACTCAGAGTTTCACATTCCCACTTGTCAGAAAGTTTTGTTTCTAAACAAAACTGTCTGATGAACAGGAACATGAAACTGAGTAACAGTTTTTGTGACATTTTTGCTGCTTTTTTATAAAGCATATTCCTCTACCTCTGGATCCAAGTACTATTTTTTCCACCTTGTTTCACATTTATGTGTTTACTCTGGTATATACCAGTTGAAACACTCCTGTCACCTTGAAGACTGCTATAACGCATGAAAGTATACTAGTCCCTTAATATTTTATATTCAATATTTCATCTTTTCAATAAGACAATCAATACTTCATTTCATTTTACTATATATATATATTATTTATACTATATATTCTATATTCTACATTAATATTATAAAGAATATAAATAAAACATAAAAAACAGAGTTGGAATTTCTTTGAATTATATATATCCCTCTATACACAATTACACAAACCCCTTTTTATTGATATATATATATATATATATATATATATATATAAATTAATGCAACCCCCAAAACTGGTTCACTAGTCAATATCACTAGACTGTAGCTGGCATAATAGAATAGGAGCTTCTTTTGCATATTCAAAATGTTTCCCATAAACAAGACTGCCAGATACATACATATGAACATGACCACCATCATCATTTTAATGTCCTCTTTACCAAGCTTGCATGGGCTGGATGGAATTTATTGAGGTAGATTTTCTACAACTGGATGCACTTCCTGTCACCAACTCTCACCTGTTTCCAAATAAGGCAATATTTCCCCATGACCAGACATATCATTCACAGAAGACTGGACATAAAGGATGCCATTCGAATGACGATTATACTTGCTTACAACTACCACACAAAGTCAAAGCAAGGAGACAGCAACACCTCCACTTCACCCCATACACACACACACACACACACACACACACATACAGACGACAGTAAACAGCTAGATATGCTCAGTACAGGAAAAAACATTGTCGTGCTCAAATAAACTGAACTCAAAACGCTGAATACTTTATCCAGGTCTCAGTCCACAAAGTCAAGGGTGACTATAAGAGAAATTCAGGTGAACTGATGTGGAGATAGTGATGCTGCCTAATGTCAAACCTAATTGTGTTTATCTGCATCATTATCTCTCTCCCTATTTCTCAATATATGACGGACTCTCCCGTCGAAGATGATGTACGAGTGTTCAGCTTGCCAAATGACCTGCACAAATAATTTGTTTCGTGCTGCACATTAGCTCACTCTCTTCATCAAATCGCTGTTGCCATAAGTGATACACTGTGTAACCAGGCATCAGGAATCAAAGTGAACACAGAGCAATGTGAGATGAAGTGTTTTGCTCAAGAACACAATACACCACCTGGTCTAGGAATTGAAATCATGATCTCATGATCATGAGTACAACATCCCAAACCATGAGGCCATGTGCCCTCACACACACACAAATACATATAAATATGTATAGATTTATTTAGAGGGCATGTTAACCTCATAAAAGGGATGGTTACATCCAAGGGAATACTGGTTTGATACCTAGTATTATTGGGGAATCAAATTCCCTTAAAACAATTGGTATATTTTAAGCATATAGTTCATATCCAATTAAATGAAAAAAAGAAAATGGAAAACACAAGGTTAATAATTATTCATTATTACCAAATTAGTAAGCTTTACTTCTTACAGCCATTTATTTCCATTAATACTGAATAATTAATTAAATTATAAATTTGTGCATTAAATTTGCACTAATATACTATGAGCATAATTTCATACATACATATACATATATATACATACGAACACACACACATATAAATGCATAAACATATACACCTGTGTGTGTGTGTCTACTGAACCTAAGGTAAGCTATAGATACATAAGAAATGTAGTGTAATGACAGGCAGGCTGACAGAATGTGATGTTTGTACGTGGCAGAGGCATGTGTGTGTGTGTGTGTGTACTTGATAGGCTTCTCTCAGTTTCCATTTATCAAATCCACTCACAAAGCTTTGGTTAGTCTGAGGCTATAGTAGAAGACACTTGTCCAAGGCGCCACACAGTGGGACTGAACTCAAGACCATGTGGTTGAGAAGCAATGTGCTCAACCACAGAGGGAGACTGTGTAAAGACTGCCAGATACATACTTATACATGTAAAAATAAAGGATAAATATACAAACCTAAATATGGATATGTATATGTTTGTGTGAGTCTGTGTTTTTATGTATATGTGCATACACACATAGCTGAGTAAAGCCACTGAAGTTCACACACACACACACACACACACACACACACACACACATGTACATATGTACAGACACCAGAATAGTCAGGGAGGTACTAACTCTTACACACGCATATACATGCAGCAGAAAACAGTGAGCTGCTCTCTCTCTCTCTCTCTCTCTCTCTCTCTCTTACACACAGGCATACACAGACAGATAAACGCAAGCACGCACACACACACACACATGCCAGAGTAAAGGCATCAAGGTACTCTCTCTCCTTCACACACACACATACACACACAAACACACACAAATTGTGTCAAGCAGAGAGCCAAATACATAAGAAAAAATATAGAGAAGAATGACGTAAGATGGTCAGCTAGAGATCCTGTTTTAACGAAGATAAAGTAAGGAATTGATGTGTAAACAAACTTTTTATATTGAAGAAAATGTTTACATAACAAAGTAGTCTCTTCAGTTGTCAAGCTCTCTGTCATTTCAACAAGTATTATTGTAGTTGGATTGATAAGTAGGTGCTAAAAATATATATACTCCCTAACCTTATTCCCATTGATAGAGATCAGTTTTCATGAAATTCTTCTTCACAAGAGCGTTTACACCAAGATGAAGGAAAAGCTAAGGAAGGGCTCTCTCTGTGATTGCTTGATGTGCTAAAAATAGCAGTCAGATATCATCCACCTCCCTGGCTGTGTTACACAATAAAGATAAAACACATTATATAAGGTAGCCCCCAGCAAAAGTTGTGAGCTGGCAGAATAATTAGCATGCCACAATTACTTCTACCTTTACATTCTGAGTTCAAATTATGTCTAGATTGACTCTGCTTCTTTTCTTTACAGGGTTGATAAAATAAGTACCAGTTAAGCACTGGGGTTGATGTAATAACTAGCTCACTCCCCAAAAATTTCATATGTTATGCATATAGTAGAAAGAAAAACAAAATATTTAAAATAATAATGTTCTCCTAGACCTAGACACTTCAAATTGACATAGTGGTCTTGTTCTTAGTGATGGCCATGGATAGGATAAATTTGATCAGAGGTCCATGTAAATAGGTCCATCGCTCAAAGAAAAACCTTGAAAAATGTAACCCAGGACACCCTGCCAGAAATCAAGTTGAGGTAATCATGGCTGGAATATCTTCAATTTTGATCATGTTTGCTTGATTTCAGGACTGACCTGCAGCTAAAAACTAACAACAATAACAATAAAGTTACATAACTCTTCTTGCCACCATCCCCATCAATGCCACCATCATCACTACCATTATCATCGTTATCTTCTTCTTCCTTCTCCTCATCAAGATTAAGTAGTTACTGTAATTTTTGATATGTAACCCCACATCAGTTCTGATCAAGCAGATTCTATGACACAGATCATAGAAATACTAGATGTAACCATAAAATATACTGTTCCACTTACAAAGCATAAGAGATTAGATGTAGGAATGGCTATGAGCTGAAGAATTTGCTTCCTAACTTCACTGCTTCAGGTTCGTTCCTACTGTGTGACATCTATGGCAAGTGTTTTCCGTTGTAGCCCTGGACCAACCAATGCTTTGTGAGTGGATTTGGTAGATGGAAACTGAAAGAAGCCTATCATGTATGTGTGTGTGTGTATTTGTGCACATGAGAGTGTGTGCTTATGTCACCTTTTAACATCATGTGATAGTTGTGAACGAGTGTTACAATCATACAATATCATTTGTAGAGAAAAATAATTTTGCTTGTAAACAGGAGAGGGTGGATGACAGGAAAGACATCCAGTTAAAGAAAATCTGCTTCAACAAATTCCATATGACTCATGCAGGCATGATAAAGTCAACATCAAAACGATGATGATGATGATAACGGTGGTGGTGGTGGTGATGGTGGTGGCAGCGGCGGCGGTGGTGTACTTTGAGCATTTGTCCCACTGAGGACCATACAACACACTCCCAGCACACAGTAATTAACTGTATGAGGAGAGCAGGAGAAATGCTATAATTCGGACATGTAGTCTAATACTGCATATTTGTTCTTGTTGTTTCATCCCAGGCCAGCCCTGGTTGAGTAATCCTTTGATCCAAGATGTTTCAGATGTGACCATCCCATCTTATTTTCAAACACACTATGCCTAGGTCTACTTTATCTAATATGCCCTTCTGTTTTAAGATGATAGGTTGACATTTGAGAAAGATTTTGGCTGTTAATTGAGTGAACACATAAAGACTACCTTAAAATTCCAGTAGATTTTTGTGGTGACCATAATAGAAATGGATGAAATTAATTTGGTTAATGTGAAACAGTTGCTGTTCCTCTATCATTTAGGGAGCAGTAGTTTAACTCTTTATTGGAGGCACAATGGTCCAGTGGTTAGGGCAGCAGACTCAAAGTTGTAGGATCGTGGTTTCGATTCCCAGACCGGGCATTGTGAGTGTTTATTGAGCGAAAACACCTAAAGCTCCACAAGGCTCCGGCAGGGAATGTTGGTGAACCCTGCTGTATTCTTTCACCACAACTTTCTCTTACTCTTTCTTCCTGTTTCTGTTGTACCTGTATTTCAAAGGGCCAGCCTTGTCACTTTGTGTCATGCTGTATCCCCCTGAGAACTACGTCAAGGGTACACATGTCTGTGGAGTGCTCAGCCACTTGCACGTTAATAAATGAGCTCCGACATCACTGGTGCCAAGCTGTATCAGCCTTTGCCTTTCCCTTGGATAATATTAGTGGCATGGAGAGGGGAGGCTGGTATGTATGGGCGACTGCTGGTCTTCCATAAACAACCTTGCCCAGACTTGTGCCTCAGAGGGTAACTTTCTAGGTGCAATCCCATGGTCATTCATGACCGAAGGGGGTCAAAGAAGAAGACAGAAGTTTGACTCTTTAACATTTAAACTGGCCATATCCAGTCTCTCACACCTATCTAACAATGTCCTTCTAAAGATAAACAATCACATCATTGAAATCTTGAAGCTATAAGATAGAACATGATTAATTCAAAACAATGTGAATAAATAGCATCAAATTTGGCAGAATAATCTGAATGCTAAAGAGCTGGTAGCCATATATGCTGAAAATTTGGGCTATCATCGTTTATTAATGTCACCGACATAAAATCAATATTTCCAAAAGTTCTTGAGTTTGCAATCTCATCCAAAAGACACTATTTACTAAATTCTATCATCACCATCATTTAGTGTCTGCTTTCCATGCTGGCATGGGTTAGATAGTTTGTCTGGAACTGATAAGCTGGAGAGCAGCACCAGGTTCCAGTTTGATCTGGCATGGTTTCTACAGCTGGATGCCCTTCCTAATGCCAATCAGTCCAAGAGTGTAATGGGTGTTTTTTTCATGCCACTAGCACAGCCACTTTTATGTGCCACTGGCATGGGTGCCAGTTACATGATGCTGGCATCGGCCATGATTATGATACCACTTGGCTTGACGAGTCTTCTCAAGCATAGCATACCGCCAAAGGTCTCAGTCACTTGTCATTACCTCCATGAGGCCCAACATTTGAAGATCATGCTTCACCACCTCATCCCATGAGTCTATCTCACCCATAGGCTCCCTGTACAGTTAGAGATTGGTTCTCCTTATTTACTAAATTCTATAATCTTTTTAAAAGCTCTCTACTTTTACTTCCAGCACAGCTGTTTCTTATTGAGCATACAACAATCTTCTGCACATATATACATATACCAGTGCAGTTGATATTTTTGTGCATCAGAATTCAAGAAAAGGCCACACTTCATTGAAGATATCACACAGATTTCAGAAGATATCACATAGCAAAGAAGCACTACTGAAGATTCTGTGATCATGTTGAGCATGTTGGTGAAGTAAATCTTTCACTCTAAACTATATACACCAACAAAGAATTGAAGTCAGCCTAAGATATACTTTATACTATATACAGTTTACATTTTGCATGAACAGAGAGAAACCCTTTGTTGTTAAACCAATGAAGAGGCAACTGCAAGGTCACTCAACTTGCAAAAAACAGCGACCAAATCTCCCTCAAATAATACCCTACAATCTTTAAAAATAAAAGATTATGCATTTAGTTCACTTAATTAAATGTGACAGGAACACGTGGAAGGGGTTGACCCAGGAAGATGTGAGACAAAGTGATGAAAAAGGATCTACAAACATTGGGACTCACAGGGGGAATACAAGCAACCAGGACTCCTGGCAGTTTGTTGCACTTGAAAAGACACATCAAGCTAAGTAAAAGCATGGTTGCCCTTGCATACAGGCTTGTTTCTTGTAACCCTCTCTAGCTGAGTATCCCTAATCTTGCAGACTCATAAGTGCTAGTGCCATGTAAAACGCACCCATACTGGTGCTGTGTAAAAGCATCCAAAACACTCTGTAAAGAGGTTGGTATTAGGCCAGGCATCCAGCCATAGAAACCATGCCAAAACAGATATGGATCCTGAACAGCTCTTCAGCTGGTTAGCTTCTGACAAACCATCCAGCCCATGCCAGCATAGAAATAGATGCTAAATGATGATGATGATGATGATGATGATGATGATGACAACATTGGATAATAAGCTCTAACATATAATACTACACCTAAAAACATTCACACAACACAAAACTATAAATGTGAATATTATAGCTCAAATATCTTGTTCATAGGTCTACTTGATCAGTGCTGACTTAGAGTAAAAATACTGCATCTTCCAGTTTTCTTGCTCTAATTACTACAATTTCACTACACCCCACCGACACTAATTAGGTCATGTAAGTAACAGCAGCTGTCAACATCAGCAAATGACCCGCTTGAGTAATTTTTAGACCATTACTTTTGTATCAGATACATAAAATATTAATTGTCAATTACTTTGTTAGAGATCTCAATGTACTTATTTAATGTTTGCACTGAACACACAATGCTGTGTTCTTGCGAAAGCCTTTCTTACACATAGACCAAGATAAAGATCATTTCCGAGATGGAATTGAAGTTTCATTCTCTCTGGTACTAAACAGTAAATGGTATTTTGGTCTTTGTCATGATTGTAATTAAAACTGTAGACTTTTGTCAGAAGCAATATTGCACACTCTAACAAGTGATGATTGAGTGAGTGCAGCTTGTAGATCAGACCAATCACATCCATTTTACTATTGAGGCTGTTGTTTTATATTCAAAGCAAGGACTGCAATAGGAAGAGTTAACAATAAAGTTAAAGATCTAGAAAAAAATGACATTGAGAGAGGACGTCTACATTCATATATATATATATAAGCATCAGTTGTGGTGTGCAAGAGAGACGTTTGCGCTGTTATGGTCATGTGGCGAGAATGGATGAAGATAGTTGTGTGAAAAAGTGCCACACCCTAGCGGTTGAGGGAACCTGTGGAAGAGGCAGACCCAGGAAAACCTGGGACGAGGTGGTGAAGCACGACCTTCAAACTTTAGGTCTCACTGAGGAAATGACTAGAGACCGAGACCTCTGGAAGTGTGCTGTGCGCGAGAAGACCCGGCAGGACAAGTGAGTCCACAACCCGTGGCCTTCTACATGGGATGGAGCCAGCCTACGTATGCATACCTTCCCTTCTTGGGACACAAAACTCTACTTGTGAAGACGTGTTGAGGCAAGTGAGGATCAGAATCGAAATCTATCAATGGAAATTGCGGATGTGCTACCAGTGCCGGTGGCATGTCGAAACTCTGCTTGTGAAGACCCATTGAGGCAAGTGAGGATCAGAATCGAAATCGATCAATGGAAATCGATCAATGGAAATTGCAGATGTGTTACCAGTGCCGGTGGCATGTAAGAGAACTTTCCGTTTCGCGACCGTTGCCAGCACCGCCCCGTTTCGTGTCCATTGCCAGCCTCGCCTGGCCCTCGTGCCGGTGGCACATAAAAAGCACCATCCGTTCGTGGCCGTTTGCCAGCTCTGTCTGGCACCAGTGCGGGTGGCACGTAAAAAGCACCCACTACACTCACGGAGTGGTTGGCGTTAGGAAGGGCATCCAGCCGTAGAAACACTGCCAGATTTGACTGGGCCTGATGAAGCCTTCTGGCTTCACAGACCCCAGTAGAACCGTCCAACCCATGCTAGCATGGAAAACGGACGCTAAATGATGATGATGATGATGATGACACAAGAAGCTTCCATATCAACACACACACACACATCAATACTTATACATACCTACATATCACATATTGATACCCACACACATTTATCCTTCCTTCATATCAACACACACATCTAAACCTATACATACATCTTAACACACAAGCACATTTATTACTACTTCCCATGTCTTTTCAGAATTCCTTCTCCCTCTTATCAGATGCAACCACAACCTTTACAATGTTCTGATCCAGAGTTCTTTCATACACACTCAACAGATCCCAATGCAATACCTGCCTCTTTGTACAGAACACCGCCATCCTACATAGGCTTCATCCTTTCTTCTACATTACAGACCATTTCTCCAGTACCACCAATAACATTCCCTCTCTCTCTTTCGGAGAGGCACAAGCACCTACACGCACATATACATACACGGCAGTAACTTCCGCCTGCTGAATTCAATCACAAAGCTTCGGTCAACTCAGGGCTATAGCAGAAAACACCTACCCAAAGTGCCACGCAGTGGGACTGAACCCGAAACCATATAGCTAGGAAGCAAGCTCCCTAACCACACAGCCATGTCCGCACCTACCCATGCCTGCACCTACATAAAAATGTATGCAGATATACGCAGCGCTAAGCATGTGGCAAGCTTTCTACAGCCGGATGCCCATCCTGACGCCAACCCCCACCTGTTGCCAAGCGAGGTAGTTTTTCCCTCTCTCTCTTTCGGAGTGTATTAGAAGTCAACTTTGTGGTTTATTGTACATGAGAGAAACTGGTTGGAGATAGGTAAACCATTTTACACAGCGTCATTTAAGTGTCTGATGTAACAATACTGAATCACTTTGACCTGTAGCTTATCGTTTCAATTCTCTTGGTCATGACATTGTTTTTTTTTATTTCTGATTTCTCTTAACAAAGAACTACCAACAAAAATTAACTCCCTTCTGCTTCCTTCCTTATCATGTAAATTTATTTACCATATGCTGCTATTTTGCTTTTTGTTGTTGAAATCCTTTAAATGCAGACCTAACTTTTGGATCACCACTGGATTGAATTTATATAAATATTAGTATTATTATTAATAATAGTAGGTGTAGACATAACTGTGTGGTAAGATGTTTGCTTCCCAGACACATGGTTCTGGGTTCAGTCCAACAGCAAAGCATTTTGGGCAAGTGTCCTCTGTTATAGCTCCAAGCGATCTGACTGAGTCTTGTGAACAGATTTGGTAGACAGAAACCAAAAGAATGATAGATTGTTAGCCCCTAAACCTTTTTCTATCTTCTCTCTCTGTTTATTTTTGTGTTCCTTTCTACTGAAGAGCATAGGCTCGAAACGTAAAAGACTTTCTCACTTCCCAAGCATTAAACTAATACATCTGTTTGTTCTTTACACACCCGTCTTCATCTTTCGTTTTTTTTGTAAATTCTCACTATATATATATATATATATATATATATATTTATATATATATCCATTTCTCCTCTAGGCACAAGGCCCAAAATTTTTGGGGAGGGGGCCAGTTGATTAGATCGACCCCAGTACGCAACAGGTACTTAATTTATCAACCCCGAAAGGATGAAAGGCAAAATCTACAGAAAATCTACCTCAGTAAAACTCTGTCTGACCAATTATTGCAAAGATAAGACACCATACTATCAGTAATAGTATGGTGTCTCATCTTCATAATAATGCTAACTTAACATTCAGCATGAGAAATTTGAGAACTTGCATCATTGTAGATTACAATCATCATTATAAATGTATATTGTATAAAAACAACAAGCTGATATTGATATCATATTACTTTCAAATTATAGATACATGTCTATTAATTGACTCAATAAATTTTAACCAAGCAACTTATAGGTTGTTGCCTGTAATAAGAAGCAGGACTTTAAGATACCAAGATATCTTTAGTACATTGGCCTAAGCCAAATGGTTACAGTAAAGTGGACTTCACTAAAGACACCTAAGGGTCAGATGGTGGTGTTAAACTGAAAGTCTGTTTAGGCATACCCTGAAAAAACAGCTACAGTCTCCAATAGGCTGCTACAGTTTCCATCTACCAAATTTATTTCATGATGCTTCAATCAAACCAAAGGTGTGGTAGCAGACAAAATGTATTGCACATTGGAATTGAGCCCAGATTCATAGGATTGTGAAGAAAATTTCTTTGCTTGTGCCCACAAATATATGCAGGTATATATTAATCAAAATATACAGTATTATAGATCCAAAACCATTGATTTTATCAAACTGTTTTGTGCAGGATATAAGGTAATCAGATTATCTAATAACTGCACTCATTAGAGATGGGTGGTATGGAAAAAATGGTAACTGCTCTCTGAGAGCAGTTGATTGATAACACTGAATTTTTTCTGACTTAGGGATACTTAGACAATGATGTGTGTGTGTGTGTAATCTAATTTAGATGTTGCTTTAATAAAGTGGTTAGCAAGACCATACAGTTTACACTATAGCAAGGTTAAATTCCTCTGGGCGATCTTGCAACTTTTTCCTGTCATGTATATATATATATATATATATATATATATACAAAACAGTAAAGCAAGTAGCCATATCTAAGTGGCAGATGAATGTTACTACTAGTTTAACCCCAGGTGGATTCTCCACCAGCTGGTTTTTGGTGCAAGCTCCACACCCTTATATACAATACATCGCTAGCAGGGAGATTGAACCCCTATTACTCTCCAATAGCTGACAGGATTGTGGGACTGACCGGTTTCGAGCTAGTAGGCTCACGTCAGCCATGTGCACCTGCGCATTGGAGTGATAGCTAAGATCTGCTTCTGCCAGTAATATATTGTAAACAAACATATATACACACTCACATGAGTGCTCTCACACACATGTAGATATATAGGTGCAGAGGAATAAACTAAGCAGTTTTCATATTCGTTTTCCTAAATGCATGTCTGTAATTGCTAACTTCAAACAAGAGTGTCGTTACTTACCACCCTGAGTAGGAATACAAGCCAGCATAAAATGAGAGTGCTATGTGTCCAATATCTTTGTTTGTATTTTCAAATGGATGTTTCCATGTCTCACTTTTCCCTGAAATAATGGTAAAAATAGCAAGAGTAAAAAACAAAAACTGTGTTCATAAACCATTTTATAAGTGTGATTTACAAAGCAATTTCATAAATGTGAATTACAAAAACATAGAGACAAAATGGGTAAAAGAAGATAACTATGAAATAGTAGTGTGTGGCTGATGAGCTCACTTTGTAACCAAGAGCTTTTGGGTTCAGTCCCATAGCAAGGCAGCATGGGCAAGTGTATTCTACTGTACCTCCAGGCTAACCAATGCCTTATGAGTGAATTTCATTGATGGAAACTATGGAAGCCCATCACATATGAGTGTGTGTATGTGTGTTGTGTGTATGTGTGTGCTTTAACACCAGGTAAATTGATAAGAATATATTCTCTTACACCCATAAGCACAGCCTACCCAAGAACTAGCAAAGCACATAACTTGTGTACATGTGTTCGATATTGTCTATATCCACATTATTTACATTATTTACATTTGATGGATATTTCTCCTCATCTTGTTTGCTGTTAACACGTTTCGGCCGATATACCCTCCAGCCTTCATCAAGTGTCATACTTTGCAAATATCTCCTTCAAGTAAAACCACCAACAGAAGAGAATATGACCAAAGACTGCGTGTGGTAGGTTATACAAAAGCTGTGGTAGATTATACAAAGGTGAAACATGCCACCCCCTCAAAATAAGGGTAGACGAACATCGCAAAGCTGTGACACGAGGAGATATTGATAAATTGGGTATAGCTGATCAACAACAACAACGACAAAAAATACCTTAGGAATGAGATCCCAGGTTCGGAATTTTCCCAAGACACCTGATGAAGGCTGGAGGGTATATCAGCCGAAACGTTGTGTGGTGGTAGTGGTGGTGGTGGTGGTGGTGGTGGCAGGGATCAACACGATTGTTCCCTACTCCACATGAAAACTTATGGGTTTGTGCTTTACAACAAATTATTATTTAACTTTATTCCCACCATGACCATCACAGCCAACTTAAAAATCAATGGTAACTAGTGATAGTCTGTAATGGCAACTCACCTCAGGACTCACAAACATATTAAATCTTCAGTTAAACAATACATATATGGAATACACACATGCTTTCCTTTAGTTCTTTTACTCCAGTTCTTCTCAGACTTTTATTAACTACACCCATTTTCCTCTTTTTTACACTTTTCCAATGCCTTACAGCAACAAATCAATGACCCAGCCCCCCCCCCCCGCTCCTGCACCTCTCACATACACATCCTTTTTAATGTACTTTCAAGTATTATTAAGTCAGGGTGACTTAGTTCTGGGCATGAGTTTCACTTGAGTGACTGCTAACTGAGACAACACCCTACTCAAAGTGAAACATTTAATGAATTTCTGCTTCACCCTAGTTAGCACAGGCCTTTGGCTGATCTCAAGTATATATTCTTTGTGTTTCATACACCTTCCCGCCATAGCTAGCAGTTGGAAGTTATCTTTATATCCTAATTTATAGTCATATTCTTTCTATATTCACACACAGACACACACACATATATAGTCGTGAATTTCTTGAAATGTGGAGTAGATAAACAGCCGACAACTGATGAAGGGGCGTTTTTATATGTTACTTGTCTTGTTTCCCATTTGTTTCTCTCATTGTTTGCAAAAAAAAAGTTGTCTTTGTATTTCATGTTGTTATCGTATTTCATATTGTTTACATTTGGTGACATCTGTACCCACATATGCATATATATATATATTATTTATATTATTATATATATATACATAATAATATAAATATATAAATGCATATATACATAGATATATACATACATACATACATATATATATATATAAAAATATATATATATATATATTCACACACACATTTCATTTCCCACATCCAAGTTTACACATGTCTTTTTTTATGCATGTAGGCAGATTATGAGATTAAAAGATGAAACACATAGCTAGAATTGATAATATTTAAGCATGTACATGTGTGTGTGTGTGTGTAAGAATCCATTAGTCAGGAGAGCCAGGCAGTCATATATTTGTCAATAGAGTGGGTATATTAATCTTAATATATAGCATTTGTGCAGGGATTATGTAATCACCTAATTACCTAATTCCTGTGTGAAAATGAATGTTAAAATCAGCCAAAATGGATCAATAATACTATATACTATTACATATTGTATACTAGATTGTACTACTATTGTATACTGAGTTCAAATTCTGCCTAAGTTGACTTGGCCTTTCATCCTTTCAAGGTTGATAAAATAAGGGACCCGTTGGACAGTGGGAAGACAATTTAATCAGCTTACCCATGCCCTCAAAAATGCTGGCCTTGCACCAAAACTTGACAGCAATATTATGAATAAATCTATTATTATTATTTATTATGAATAAATTTAAGGCAGCAAGCTGGCAGAATTGTTAGCACACCAGACAAGATACTTAGCAACATTTCATCCATTCTGAGTTCAAATTCTGCCAAGTTCAACTTTACCTTTCATCTTTTCAGGGTCAATAAAATACATACTAGTTGGGCACTGGAGTTGATGTATTCAGCTTACCCTCTCCTTCAAAATTGCTGGCGTTGTGCCAAAATATGAAAGCAATATTCAAGTAGGAGTCAAAGGCTGAAACAAAATGTACAATGCAACCATCACACACCTTCCTTACTGCCACCTTTGTACTTGGTTCTGATATAAAATTTTCAATGAGTAGGGTCTGTCCACTTGGAGAACCACTGACCCCTATTAAGTCTTTCAGAAATATATTAACATCAAGAAGGAATTTTCAAGCCAGATTTTGTGATGCATTTATTTTCATTGATACTGGTTATCTTCCTGTTTAGCTCAATTGGTAGGACATCAATCTGAATTTTGGAAACAAGGTTTAGTGCTTATGTCAGGTGCAATCAGGGCAGCAACTACCCATCTATCCCCAGCATGAGCACAAGCAACTGACTAGAGTAAAAAGTTTTAAATTGTTTAAAAAGTTTTAAATTGTCAGCCTCATGGGAAATATTTAGTGCCTTTATCAGTTTTCTAGGACCTAGAGATTCTGTGTAAGGCTGACAAGTTTTTTTAATGTAATTCTTCCAGACTTTTATTGTAGCCAATTACCTGATAGTTCCACTGAAGGAAGTGGGGTGGTTTGTCATGATTGCTCTTGAAATAGGGCACTAATTCATGATCCCATAATTGACCTCTAAAACACCCATATTGGACTACAGCTCTCAGCTGTGGTAAAATCCTATTGCAGTCACACCAACATCCTGGACCACATCTAAGGGACCATCCAACTAAATGGCAATGAATCATTCCACAAAATACTACAACCACAAATTCACAAGCACATGGTTTCCTCTCTTTGCCTCTTCTGTTGTTACCACAATGGTCTCTACTTTTCCCACTAAGCTAGCTGGTTGCTCTCTCTACCTAGCATCACCTGCCCTATCCAGTATCACCTCTTTTCAGCATTTTTATTGTATCTAGTCTTCTCATCACTATCATCATCATCATCATCATCATCATTTAATGTCTGTTTTCCATACTGGCTTGGGTTGGACAGTTTGACAGGAGCTGGCAGGCAGAAGGTTCCAATTGTCTGTTTTGGCATGGTTTCTATGGCTGGATCTGGATGCTCTTCCTAATGCCAACCACTTTACAGTGTATTGAGTGCTTTTTATATGGTGCCAGCACAGGTGCTTTTTATGTTGTGACAGTATGGGTGCTTTTTAGACCTTGAAATGAAACATTTATCCACTCTTTCTTCTCTAGAACTTACAACCCTCTGAAATTTCTTCCCCACTATATTCTGACTACAGCCATTGATCAACAAATGTTGCAACTAAACATCACCCACAACAATCTCATCAGTGTCAAGCTGGCAAATTGGCAGACTCATTAAAGCACTGGACAGAATATTTTGTGGTGTTCATTCCAGCTTTTGCACACTGAGTTCAAGTCCCACCATGATCAACTTTGCTTTCTGACTTTCTGGGATCAATAAATAAATTACCGGTCCAGTACTTTGCGAAAAAAATTAGCTGTGCCCCTACCTGGAAAGGGATGGGTTCTGCCAAGTTTAAAACATCCAAAACAAGACATGCTGTTTATCCTAACACCACTCTGATGACTCAGCAGGAGACCAGGGTCCAATGTGGAAGGGCCTGCACAATTCATGGACATTCCCTTTAGTTATCCAATTAATAAAGGACTCCCTTTCTTTTTCTTTCTTTTTTTTCTTTTTGCTTAACTCTAATCTTATCTTGTATGTGAAGCTGAGTACAAATGACTCCAAGATGTGGTCGGGAATTAAGGATACAGCTGATATATGCAGCAGAAATGATAGCACTCATATGAATATAAGTGAATAGAAATAAAATACTGGATAGAAATGTGCCGTGTATCAACAGTGGAAAGTCCTCAGAGCAAAAGAAGAAAGCCAAGAAGACGGGAAGAAGAGGTGAGGTCAGATCACTAGACATTAGACTCCGTGAATGATATGATACAAGAGGCCATAATGAATAAGAGACCATAACACAGACCAATCTAATACATCCATATATCTCACAAATGACATTAAAATAGTAATAATAATGTGAGAGGTTCAATTTTGGCACAGAGAATTGACATATGACCATGATAGATATTTTAGATACTGAAATCTTGAATTGTTATTCATGTAATAACAAAATTTCAATCAAAATTTTTATTTAATTATGGACACCTTAAAGTGAACAGTTTGGGGCAGCTTGGTAACGAATTCTTAGGTGGATTTGGTAACATGTGACATGCCCCAGTACTGCAGAGATTGGTAACATAACATTAGGAGTCTTGATTGGATGAAGGGTGAGTTTGGGAGATGGGGAGGGGCATGGTAGTACGAGGCTAAAGGTATGATCTTGGGTGGGTTAGTGACATGGGATAAAGGATAGCCTTTTGTGGGTTGGTAACACTGAACAACAAGTAGTCATGAATGAATTAATAAAGGGCCAAAGGTAGTTTGTTTTAGATGTGTTGGTACATGGGGCCAGGATCAGTTTTGTTTGGGTTGGCAACAAGGGATAAATGGTAGCCTTTTGTGGGTTGGCAAAACAAGGCAACAGGTAGTTGTGAATGGATTAATAAGGGGCCAAAGGTAGTTTTAGATAGATTGGTAACATGGGATCAGGATCAGTTTTGGGTGGGGTGGTAACATAGATAATGTGTAGTTTTGGGTAAGTTCATAACTTGGATAATATGGCACGAAGGCAGTTAAAAGTAAGTTGATAACACGAGACAAGAGGAGGTCTTGGTAGGTAACATAAGCAGATTATTATATATAAAAAAAAAAGGAGGAGTGAATGTAGAACACTTACCTGATATTAATGTATAAAATCCAACAACAACAACAATAAGTAAAGCAAATATTTTGGTTGCTGTGAAAATTCCTTGCACCCTGGCAGCCCACCTTACGTTTGCACAGTTGATGAAGACTATGAATGCTGAAAATGAAACAAAATATCTAAAGTAAATAAAACTGTAATTTATGATATTTGTTGTTTGAAAGTTAGGTTAAAATGCTATATGATATTTAAGAAATTTTGTCATTACAGACAGTTGTACAGAGAAATACAGTTGGAGCAAATTTAAAGAACTGTTACAGCAAATACATTTACATCAAGAGCAGGTGGCAGGGAGAGAGAGTTGCTAATTTGAATAGAATTATGCTATAATTCTTGATGTCCCTAAGGCTTGGCTGTTTTGGCCATGTGTTACATCAAGGGAGGCAATAACTCAAATGAGAAAAGATATATATAGAAAGAGAAGGCAAAGGAGAGACAAAGAGAGAAACAGAAAAAGTGAAATCAATAAAAAATAGAAAGAGAAAACACAAGTGAAAGAGAGAGTGAGAGAGAGACAGAGGGACTAGGTTTATATTATTCTGCATATGTGTGTTCAAATCTCGGGCACAGTCAAATTGTATAACATAATGAAACAATATCATGTAGATCTACACACTTATGCCATAAAAGATATATCAATAGATAGTTAGATCAAAGTGAAATAACCTTAGCAAAATAGGAATGGATGTTTCACTTTTATCTTTTATATGTTCCAAACCAAACACTGCGGCCATACTGGGGCACTGTCATTATTCTTTTTCTTTTTATTTGGCTTAAATGCTTATCAGTATTGTGAGCAGACAGATAGATATATACATATATCAATAGAAGGGAGAGTAGATATTCACATATGCTGACTTACACTATGAAATTTCCACATGTCCTCCTGGGTAATAAAGATTCTTATAAGGCTAAAAACTTATGGGAGAACAGGAGTGTAATCAAGCTGTGCATATAACTGGTGGTTAACAGAGTGATAACATATGTAATAATGTGAGCAAAACAAATTTCAGTTAATTAAGTGTGTTAATTGCAGTGCGAAAGGTGATCATAGCCTGAATGACTAAAATGTAAATCAAATCTGGTCGTGATAAAGAGATGACTACTATCGTTTTCTTATCTTTTATCTTTTACTTGTCCAGTTATTAGACTGTGGCCATGCTGAGGCACTGAATTATCAACCCTGATAGTTACTTATTCTATCGGTCTCTTTTTGCCAAACTGCTAAGTTACAGGGATGTAAACACACCAACACTGGTTGTCAAGTGGTGGTGAGGGGGACAAACACAGACACAAAGACACATACTAATATACAACGGGCTTCTTTCAGTTTCCATTTACCAAATCCACTCATAAGGCTTTGGTTGGGCTGAGGTTGTAGTAGAAGACACTTGCACAAAGTGCCACACAGTAGGACTGAACCCAGAACCATGTGGTTAGTAAGTAAGCTTCTTACCATACTGCCATGCCTGAGAAATTTTAATTAATTAAAATTTGATTTAGACATGCAGCAAGATGATCAATTTTGAAAGACAACAAGCAATTAGATCTGATGAGACTCAAACTTAAAATGTTTAAAAGCACATAACTAATAGGCGCAGGAGTGGCTGTGTGGTAAGTAGCTTGCTTACCAACAACATGATTCCAAGTTTAGTCCCACTGCGTGGCACCTTGGGCAAGTGTCTTCTACTATAGCCTCGGGCCGACCAAAGCCTTGTGAGTGGATTTGGTAGACGGAAACTGAAAGAAGCCTGTCATATATATGTATATATATATATGCGTATGTGTGTTTGTGTGTCTCGGGGGTTCCGTGGAGGTGGATTTGGCAGACAGTCACCAAGCTTGCTTGCAATAATAACCAAATTTATAAGGTGGCAAGCTGACTGAATTATTACTGTGCTGGACCGAATCATTACCAGCATTTTGTCTATTTTAACATCCATCATCAACATCATCATCATCGTTTAACATCCATCTTCCATGCTAGCATGGGTGAGACGGTACCACAAGAGCTGGCCAGACCAAAGCCTGCACCAGACCTCTGTGACTGTTTTGGCAGGATGTTTACAGCTGGATGCCCTTTCTAACACCAACTACTCAGCAGAGTAGACATAGTGCTTTTTACATGGCACAAGCACAGGTGAGGTGAGTAGTGCTTTTTACGTGGCACAAGGGGTGCTTTTTACATCTCAACATACTGAGTTCAAATTCCGGCGAGGTTGACTTTGTTCATCCTTTCGGGGTCAATAAAATAAGTACTAGTTGAGCACTGGGGTCAATGCAATCAACTTACCCCTCCCCCAAAATTGCTGGCCTTGTGCCAAAATTTCAAACTAATAATAACCAAATTTCTTTATCACATAAGCATTTTGTTACCATATTTCTGTTGAAGTACACTGTCTTTGTTTTAATTGATTTTGAAAATAATGAAAAAATTAGCAAAATAACTTTGTTATTAAACTGAAGTTCAAAACAAATTATTAATATGAAATTTTTATGGCATATATTAAATTATATCACTTTAAAAGAGGAAGGTGGTGTTATAGAACCACAGGTAGGTTGGTATCTAAAGGATGGGCACATTTTATATGCTGTCCTGGATTTGCTCTTCTTGAATAAAAAAAAAATGATGGGATAGTCTGACTAGACAACAGTGGGGGGTAATGAAGACCCCTCCTTACTTATATTTATCAGGTGTTTACATAGTCTTTAAATACCTGACAAAATGGAGGACAATTAACTGTGCAAGCCATTTAAGGAGTGTTATTATTACTGGGAAAAATTATGATGGCTACCAGTTTATGATGATATTATTACATCATATATTTACTTTTTACTTGTTTCAGTTATTAGATTGCAGCCATGCTGGACCACCACTTTGAAGAATTAAAAAAAAAAAAGCTTAGTACTTATTCTATCGATCTCTTTGCCAAACCACTAAGTTATGGGGACATAAACATGCCAGCACCAGTTATCAAGAGATGGTAAGGGACAAACAGAGACACAAAGACACACACATGTCAAACCATCCAACTCATGGTAGCATGGAGAACAGATAATAAATGATGATGATGAACTCTGTCATTAAGAACTCACATCTTCAATTTATACTTCTTGAACTCATGACTCTTGGTGACTATTTTACCTTGACCAATATTTGGCTATTGACTCAGTTATGTTGTAACAACTCTGTACTGCCATTATTGTAAATTTTTACCATATTTCTCAATACATAACTACTACTGTCCAGGCCTGTTTATTTTACTTGCTGATTTCAGGCGGGGACTGTTTCCTTGTCATGCATTAACTGTAACAATATATATATATATATATATATATATATATATATAAAATGAGATAGGGGTTGAAAATTCAACCCACCATGGGATAATATATATCCAATATACTGCCAGATAGGTACCCAACAAGATTAATACATAGATGTTAAAAATTGTCAAACAATCAGTTCATCCATTGTATTATATGGGTAAAGGTAATAATATTACCGTAAATTAATACTACAAAATTAGAGAATGGAGAAACATACTTAAATCAATAAAACATCAACTATCCGATGATACCCAATCAATACTTTAATACACCATTACATATGAGTAAAGGCATTATATAAAATGAGATATACAGTAATAGTAAAAAGATAAAGAGATATAAGTAAAAAATTTTCAAATATAATATGCAATTAAATCAAAACTGACAGCTGTTTCGGCAGTGAGGGCAGTCATACCTCATTTAACCTCTTAGCCATAAAGGCAGGTATAAATGAGGCATTAACAAGGATGCCCCACGGCCTCTTCAGAGAATTAAATTAAATTTGTTATAATTGTGAAAAATATAATATAACCATATACATATAAATATAAAAATATAAAAATGTAAAATATAAAAAATATAAAAACTTATACATCATAATGCTACACTTATATAATATAATACTTATTGGTACAATAAAGGAAGGTAAACAGAACAAAATAAAACAAAATATATATCAGTGTATATACTAATATTAATAAGTACCGATATTATACATATTTGGCTAATAGTTTTTTTAAAAAAAACTAAAACATAGGGAGATGAAAAATAATAATTAAAACCATGGTTCAGTTCATAAAATTCTAAAGCTATGAAAGTTAATAAAAATTACTATTAATATTAATAATAATAATAATAATAAAAATAATAATAATAATAATAGATACAGTTAAGTTAGCACCAAGTCCATCCTTTCAAGATCGAAATAACTATGAGTTTTAGAAATGCTGATCACTAGGTAAAGAAAATTTAGATTAATTCGATTGGCTATTGGTTTGAAATTTAAATCACAAAAGAAAATTATACGGTTGGTTAGTCACGGAACGCCAATATTCACACACGCATCTACAGATCAATCGCACATACACACATAGTTATATGTATATACATACACTTATACACATACATAATCACAAGCAACATATACACATACATAATCACAAGCAACATAGATAAACAAAAAGGGAAGCAGCTATGCTACCATTTAGTCCTTCAAAATTATAACTGTGCTTCAAATAACGAAAAAAGAACCACCCATGCCTTTCATAAAATATTTAATTTAGATATAAATATATTTTTAAATATCAATATGTTACTAAGTCAGAAAATTATTTCATGGGTAACTTAAAATTTATAACACCGGTTTGTTGCATAGTAAACATACGGTTGTTAGGTTTATCGTAAGTTTGTTATGATTCCAAGTACGCTAAATTATAAAATATAAAATATATATTAATTTATATATTATAAATAAATCACTTATTTACTTAATAAATTTAATGCCATAATATACCAGTTTAGGCATTAAAAAATAGAAGGGGAAGTACTAATGTAAACGCTTATGAGAACATCACAGAAATTTTTAAAAAATTTATATTATAAATACTTAAGGTAAAATGTGAAAAGATAAATAAGAAGGAATAAAAACTAAGGAATAAATACGGTTATACACATATTATAAGTACAAACCAGTATATATGTATTCATATATTATTAAAATTAAATAAAAATAAATGATAGATATGTATATATAAAACTACCCTAGTATAAGTAAATAAGTAAAAAATAAATAGATAACAAATTAGAAGACTTGATATGTATGTAAACATCTACACTTAAATAGGCAAATAAATAAATAATTAGAAGACTAAATGCAGAGATTGATAACATTACAATAAAATAAAATAAAATAAAAATAAAAAATAAATAAAGTGAATATATGTTATATTGTTGAAAGTAAATATGTATGGAAGGATAATTTAAAGTACAGATCCAGAGGACTATAGATATAAACTAAATATATAAGGCTGGTAATATTTATAAAGCCAAATGTATGTAAATGAGAAAATGAAAAAAATGAAAAAAATGAAAAAGGTTTATTAGTGAGTAGCATAAGATACAAATTAAGGTGAGTACAAAGAAAGACCAAATATACAATAAAAACCTTCCAAAAAACACATACAAAAAACCTATATTCTCTACCTAAACACACCAAACTTATAAAAGGCTCTCATATATTACATATTATACAATATCCTTACATTATCTAGAGCTAGGTATCTAACCAAGATATACATATATACTATGCAATATACTATGCAATATTAGAAAACTTCAAAAATCACATATTACAAGGCAAATACCAAAGTGAATATGTTATATCGTGTCATATTGCATTTCCCTTAAAAAACAAACAAAAACCCACATACAAAAAACAAGAAACAAATAATACTAGACACATCTATTATTATTATACAAATGTAGCTATAAAAATTATAAAATTATAAAATTATAAATTTATAATTTGTATACTTAAGAATTATAGAAGACCACAGGTATAGTTAGTTAAAGAAGGGAGTTAAAAATAATAGTGGAAGTGCTAAGTTCTATTTGAATCTAGAAAAGGTGAACGGTAGCCTATGAATGCAAAAGAAGTTTTTTTCATTAATGTTGTTAATAATTTGCCGACCCGCTTTAATAATGAAAAAAATTTCATTAATACATAGAGAGCATTTTTTATTTTTTCCATTATACACAGGTGCTGAAGTTAGTATTTTCCAGTTTAATCTAAAATCTAAGTTCTTACTTTTAAGTTCCCAAATGTAAGCACTTAGCCCTGTAGAGTACATTATATTTTTATTTCTAAAAGTATATCTGTGATAATTCAATCTTTGTTTTATGCTATTCATAGTTGCCCCGATATACACCCTACTACTCAATTGTGTATCTACAGTGCATTGGTAAACTACCTCCTTCCTGAGGCATTGATTATCAAATACACATTTATTTTTGTTTCTGCAATTACAAAGATTAACAGAATGAGGAAATCTAAGATTGGTCTCCACCCCTATACTACCATTCACATTATAAGTGTTACAATTGTTATCATCATCCAAACCCAAAATCAACGAATGAGTTAATTTCACATTATCGGCTATATTCCTATCACTAGTACTAGTATTGGTAGTAGTAGTATGATCTATTACATTTATATTATCTCTGACAGGTACGGTGCACTCATTATTAGTAAGGGGGTTGTTCACATTCGTTCTAAGAAAGTTTCTGTTCCTATTATTATTAAAGAGGGGCACATTTCCCTGGTCTAAATTCAATTTTCTATCCTTATAGAAGTGATCCAGTTTCCTGTTATTAAAAGAGGAGATAATGGTGGCTAGATTATGGGTAATGCTATATCCCACTCTAACAGTACTGTTGTTAATTAAAGGACTAAATTTATTCTTATCCTTACCAAAATGCCTAAATATAACATTATGCAAAGCTCTCACTATGTTTGTTTTAATCTGCATTGCATATGGGATAATCAACCATAGTGTATCCTTATCAGAAATAGGATTGCCTATAGAATTATTGTTATTTGTAAAAATCCTATTCCTAGACCAACCCATAGGATTACTATTCTTACCACTGTCATTGTTATATCTAACTATATCAATATTATTTTTATATTTATATGTATATGGTTATATTATATTTTTCACAATTATAACAAATTTAATTTAATTCTCTGAAGAGGCCGTGGGGCATCCTTGTTAATGCCTCATTTATACCTGCCTTTATGGCTAAGAGGTTAAATGAGGTATGACTGCCCTCACTGCCGAAACAGCTGTCAGTTTTGATTTAATTGCATATTATATTTGAAAATTTTTTACTTATATCTCTTTATCTTTTTACTATTACTGTATATCTCATTTTATATAATGCCTTTACTCATATGTAATGGTGTATTAAAGTATTGATTGGGTATCATCGGATAGTTGATGTTTTATTGATTTAAGTATGTTTCTCCATTCTCTAATTTTGTAGTATATATATATATATATACATACATACAAACATGACAGGGTTCTTTCAGTTTCCATCTACCAAATTCACTCACGAGGTTTTGGTTGGTCCCGAGTCTATAGTAGAAGACATTTGTCCATGGTGCCATTCAGTGGGACCAAACCCAGAACCACGAGGTGGGGGGAAACAAGCTTCTTACCACACAGCCACTGGATTTGGAGGGAAAGGAAGTGCTCATGACCTTTGCAGGACCTCAAAAATGAGTAATACTGAAGATGTTGATGTTTCTTGTTGAAGCTGTTGAAAGTCAACACCCACAACAAAAACATGATCAGGGTGGAGATTCCAGAAGGATAGTATTCTGAGGTAGAAGGAATGAGGAAAGTAATTGATATGGGACCTGGGCCGGGGGGGGGGGATTTTGGACTTAACAAGAATGATAAACAGAAGGAGAGACAAGTGGCAAGGAGTGTCCAAGTAGACGAGGTATCAGATTAGTCAGGTCTGAGAAACAGAGGCCATTATAGAAGTAATAGGAAAGGCAGAGAAGAGACTGCACAACAGTGAGTCAGAAGTTCAAGTATTCATGAGGAATATGCTTGGCTTCTTGTAAGTGTAATCCTGTAAGTCAATGACTAACTGTTGTTGACAAAAAATAAGGACAAATATTAAACCTTAAAAATACTCTAGCAAAGCAAATTATAGAATTTTAATTACATCTGGTGCGATTTTAAGATATATGATTGATTGAGCTATTTGGCACCTGTAATTTGTAATGTTTTCCCCATGTCCCAGCTTCAGGGAAATAATTAAAACACCAATTTTCTTCTTCTAAGTGGTTTAATTATAGTTAAATATAGGTCACATGAGAATTAATAAATCAATGCTAATAATAACACTATAACTCGTTTGATACCAGCTCACCTGAGACTGCCTCTAATTCTATGACATAATCTTTACAGTTTTAAAGTGGTCTAAATCATAATCTTCCATCATAATTTTCTGTTAAATTGTTCCTGATTCCAGTTTAATAATGAGAAAGTTATTTTACTAAATATCTTTTACCTTTTACTAGCTCCAGTCATTAGACTGTGGCCATGCTGGGACACCACTTTGAAGACCCTTTGGTCAAAAGAATGGACCCCAGTATTATTTTTTTTTAAAGCCTGGTATTTATTCTATTAGTCTCTTTTGCTGAACTGCTAAGTTACAAGGTTGTAAACACACCAACACCAGTTGTCAAGCAGTCGTAGAAGACAGACACACAAACACACACACACATCTGTGGTGTATGGTAATTGTTGTCATTGGGTGTGTTGCCACACTGACCATACTATGACTACCATTAATATTACTCAAATTAGGTATACAAATTGTGTATTTCAATTCAAAATGTGGGATCCAAAATGTAAATAATGTAAACTTAATTCAGTTGGATACAGATATATGGCACTAAATTAAACCTAATTAATAATACCCTATAAATCGTAAGCATTCTAAAATAAGCCATAATTTTCTTATGCACACATGCTGAAAAATAAGAGATCATATAATTTTATTTATTTAAATTACTTATATTTAAGTTCTATTCTTCTTCTTTGAGATGTAAACTGTTTGATAAGCTCATCGTACATGACTAAGTTTTGTTTCTGACTTCTAAAAGTGTATCATTAATTTTGAAAACAGATTTTGCAAACAAATTCTACTCTAGGCACAAGGCCCAAAATTTTGGGGGAGGGGGCCAGTCGATCAGATTGACACTAGTATGTAACTGGTACTTAATTTATCAACCCCAAAAAATGAAAGGCAAAGTTGACCTCGGCAGAATTTGAACTCAGAGTGTAACAGCAGACGAAATACCTATTTCTTTACTACCCACAAGGGGCTAAACATAGAGTGGACAAACAAGAACAAAGGGATTAAGTCAATTACATCGACCCCAGTGCATAACTGGTACTTAATTTATCGACCCCGAAAGGATGAAAGGCAAAGTCGACCTCAGCAGAATTTGAACTCAGACCATAACAGCAGACGAAATACAGCTAAGCATTTCGTCTGGCGTGCTAACATTTCTGCCAGGTCACCGCTTTAAATTATGATGATATTGTAAGAAAAAAATTATTGTAAAAAAAAATTACTTTTAGTTTAGGAACCTTAAATTAATTTAAGCATTCAACTTCTTGCCACAGAAATGAACATGTAACCATACTGCCAAAGCTGTCACATACATTTCACTATTAATTTTTTGCCATTCTCCCATTATCCTACAATAAGCCCGGTACCATATGATTCAATGCACTGTAAGGTGTGCAGTATTATTTCAGGCCTTGTTCGTCCCATGTGTTGTCACCATCATCATCATCATCATCATTTAGTGTCTGCTTTTCATACTGGCATGGGTTGGACAGTTTGACTGGAAATGGTAAGCAGGAGGGCTGCACCAGACCCCAGTCCGATTTGGCGTGGTTTCTACAACGGGATGCCCTTCCTAATGCCAACCACTCCAGGAGTGCAATGGGTGCTGTTTATGTCCCACTGGCACAAAAGGTAAACAAGGATAGATGTATATGTTTGGCCACCCAAATTGTAGCATGAAGCAGTGAACTGACAATTGTTAGAATGCTAGACAAAATCAAACCCACAATCTAGCAATCATGAGTGCAACAGCCTAACCACAAAGCCATACACCTTCACACACACACCACACACATATAAGGCATCCAGCTATAGAAACCATGCCAAATCAGACTAGAATCTGGTGCAACCTTCAGCTTGCCAGCCCTGGTCAAACTATCCAACCCATGCCAGCATGGACAATGCACATTAAATGATGATGAGGAGGAGGATATATATATATGTGTATATATATATATATATATATATATATATAATATATATATATATATATATATATAATCACCCTAATAGAAAACAATGCCAAATAATGCATTGGAATCAGAACCAAGATTACCTGGCTACAAAGCAAACTTGTTACCCAAACAGCTATGCTTCTCCTCTTTGTACATAACAGAATCAAAACCAAAATCTGGAGAATATACCTATAGGAAAGAAAGTAATTTATAGTTTCTTCGATGCTTTACAATTAATGGAAAACAGACCTTAGAAAGTGAACCTAATTAAAGCAGTAGAATGTTATGCCGTTTACATTCCTTTTTACTAATTAATAGATAAGCAATGAAGTGAGCGAACTCCATGTTAGTAATTGTAATGTGAGTTATTTCTTATTATTTTATTAATATTGTTACTCCAGATAAGACTGGCTCTTTGGACACATTCTGAGCAATAACGTTAGTAAATTCCTTTGTAATACTCTCCATTACGTGTAGCTAGGTTCTTAGAAACACAAACCAAATTTTTCTTTCTTTTTTTCCTCCTACTTTAGTAATAAATCATGTAATGATGTGTGGCTTAATGGGTAATGTGTTGGACTGGCAACCATAAGTAAAGGTCATTGGTTCAATACTCAGACCGAAGAGCATGGTGTGTCCTTGAGCAAGGCATATTATCTCATGCTGTGCAGGTGATTCATTAAGATCACATCACCACTGCACAGAACTAGCCACATGCTAATGATACAACTCTATTTATTTGACCCTTAACCCTTTCGTTGGAGGCGCAATGGCCCAGAGGACTCGCGGTCGGAGGATCGTGGTTTCGATTCCCAGACTGGGTGTTGTGTGTGTTTATTGAGCGAAAACACCTAAAGCTCCATGAGGCTCTGGCAAGGGGTGATGGCGACCCCCTGTTGTACTCTTTCGCCAACTTTCTCTCACTCTTTCTTCCTGTTTCTTGAGTAACGCTGCGATAGACTGGCATCCCATCCAGCTGGGGGGAACACATATGCCACAGAAACCAGGAAACTGGTACCATGAGCCTGGCTAGCCTTGAAGAGGGCGCATAAATAAATTAAAAAATCCCTTTCATTACTGTATTTATTTTGAGATGCTCTGTGTTTCTTTCAATTACTTTAAATATAACAAAGAATTTTGTAAAATAACTTTGTTATCATTCATCTAGTGTTAGGAACATAAATTATGACTAAGGCTTGGTAGAAGATTTTAATTCAAAACTTATGTAAACAAGACATTTGTACTCAGAGCAACAGCTGGTTTCATCCGGGTTGGTAAGAAAACGGTTAAGAGTGACAAATGGTAGACTGGGACAGAAATGTCTAGCAGTACTTATGCTGGACTTACTCATTTCACCTTCAGTCAGAGTTCACTTTGCACTTCATATCCTATGAGAATGATGGAAAGAGAACCAGACAAACTATTGAGGTTGATATAATTGACTAAAACTTTTCAAGGCAGTGCCTCTGCATGACTACACTTCAGTGATTGAAACTTGTAGCAGAATATAAAAGTAAAAATAGAAAATTAGCTTAAATATTCACGCACACACGCATACAGAAATGTTATTGTTAAGCAACTTTAGTCAGGTTTAGGCCCAGATCAACTTTGATCAAGCAAAGTTATGACATAACAGTAGAGTTAGTTGAACGTTATGCACTCTCTACTCTTTTATTTGTTTCAGTCATGTGGCTGTGGCCATACTGGAGCACCACCTTTAGTCGAGCAACTCGACCCCAGGACTTATTCTTTGTAAGCCTAGTACTTATTCTATCGGTTTCTTCTGTTGAACCACTAAGTTACGGGGGACGTAAACACATCAGCATCAGTTGTCAAGCGATGTTGGGGAGGGGACAAACACAGACACACAAACATATACACACACATACATATATACAACGGGCTTCTTTCAGTTTCTGTCTACCAAATCCACTCACGAGGCTTTGGTCGGCCCAAGGCTATAGCAGAAGACACTTGCCCAAGGTGCCACACAGTGGGACTGAACCTGGAACCATGTGGCTCATAAGCAAGCTACTTACCACACAGCCACTCCTATGCTGCTAACATTCTTGTCTGATGTGGTTGTAGTTACAGGCATTGGTGTGTTTAAGAAGTTTCCTTCCCAACTAAGTGATTTTGGGTTCAGTACCATTGCATGGCATCTTGGGCAAGAGTCTTCTACTATAGCACCAGGCTGACCAAAGCCTTGAAAGTGAACTTAGATGAAAGCTGAAAGAAGTATACTGCATATGCACACGTGTGTGTGTGTGTGTCTCCCTGCCTTGACATCACACAGGAGTTTTAAATGGGTGTCACCATAAAAATGCAGTTTTATGTTTTCAATCTTCTGTTAAAACATGTCTAGCTTTAACCCTTTTATTATCAACCCGGCTGAAACCGGCTCTGGCTCTGTAGTACAAATGTCTTGTTTTCATAAGTTTTGAATTAAAAATCTTCCACCAAACCTTAGTCACAATTTATGTTCCTAACACTAGCTTAATGATAACTAAGTTATTTTACTAAATTCTTTGTTATATTTGAAATGATTAAAAGAAACACAGAGCATCTCAAAATAAATGCAGTAACGAAAGGGTTAATGAAACACTAGTTTAAAAACAGAGTTGGCAACAGGAAGAGCATCTGGTCATAAAAAATCTGTCTCAATGAATTGTGTCTGGCCCATATAAGCATGGATTGTGTTGCAGTTGTATTCTATTATGTTGTGCATATGTCTACATGATTATGGATAGTTGAACATGTCAAGGCAGAGACTGCTACATTTACAAACCATGCCCATTACATTGGTTTCAGTTAGTAGTTAGTGGATGTGCTTTGATTGCGACTTCTAATATGATATGTGCCTTTCTTTTTATATGATCTTTACTTGTGTTTAACCCTAGGTCAAGTGAGATCAGGTAGGCATATATTTTACCTTTTACTGGTTGCATTTACTGAATTGCAACTGTGCTTGAAAAGATTTAGCTAAACAAACTGGAAACCAGATATATGTCAAAACTGTGGGATTACAGGGTCATTATATTGTAACTTTAGAGAGGAGGAGACCCCCTTCAGTCATGAATGACCATGGGATTGCACCTAGAAAGTTACGCTCTGAGGCACAAGTCTGGGCAAGGTTGTTTATGGAAGGCCAGCAGTCGCCCATGCATACCAGTCTCCCCTCGCCACACCACTGATGGTATCCAAGGGAAATGCAAAGGCTGATACAGCTTGGCAGCAGTGATGTCACAACTCATTTCTACAGCTGAGTTAACTGGAGAAACATGAAATAAAGTGTCTTGCTCAAGAATACAACACACAGCCCAGTCTGGGAATTGAACTCACAGCCTCATGATCATAAGCTCGATGCTCTAACCACTGTGCCATGTGCCTTCATTGTAACTTTAATAAACCAAGTAAATAGGTGACATGATTTTTTTTCCCCTTTTAGATTAGGGGTCACTCAAAGTGTTCCTTCATCAAAAGTTTGCAGAACAATTCACAGGAATAAACAATTAAAAAAATATATTCAAAAAGTTTTCATGCTTTTTCGAAAGTTTGTGTTTCCTTTTAACCTTTAAAAAGTGTGCAGCTCAATAATAGCATTCCAATTAACAGCTACTTTACAGGACTTAGTAGTTTTTTCAAACCTGAAAAGGTTTTCATGCAATATTTTGATAATGACTTGTTTAGAAAAATGCTGCAGTTAATGTATTTTACAGCTGCCTACTTGCTATTGTTTTGTTGATGTGCACTCTCATCTGAGATTTTTTAATTATTTTTTTTTAATGCAAATGACTGATACTGAGACACGCTTAACAAAATAGTTGTAGCATACATACATATACACACCTACATATACATACACACATACATAATATATATGTACACACACACACACAAATATATATGAGTTTTCTTTATTGGTGCATCTAGATGCACAAATAAAGAATTATTCAAAGACAATTAATTATACCTTTTCTTGTATGTCACTCTGTGAAAAAGACCAGTTTAACTGGGGAGTAAAACTATGGATTCACAAAAATCAACTGGTGATGGACATCAACTTTGGACCTTATCATAGGATTTCCTGGAGTTCTATACCAATCTGAAAACATTCTGTTAGTCTAGTGTATTTGTAATAACAGAGAGCTTGCCAAGTATTTGATCTGGATTTATAATCCTTTACCAATAACACTTTACACACACACACAACTTATCGTGTTGAACCATTAATCCCAACACATGTTTTTCTCTCTCCACTTTTTCATTCTCTCTCCATTTTTTCCCCTCTCAACCCTCTCTGTTAAGAACATACACCCAAAACATCAAAGACTTTTCCATTCTTCCTGATCTTCAAACTAATACACCTGCTTGTTTTTCCCTCACCTGTCTTCATCTATTGTTTACTGTAAATTTGAACTACATATATATATATTCCCCATGCTTAACTGCAAAATCTACAGGTTTTTTTCATACACGTGTCTTCGATTTTTGTTTTTCTATAAATTTTAACTATACATATATAATCAATATCAGGGTAATAAAGATTTTAGAAATGTTTACTGCCTGCGGCCTAGTGTGTAGAAAAATTAGTCAATAGACTATATATTATTCATATAAATACAGTGTACATTTAAACATAAGAGGTATCCATCATAGGTTTCCTTTCACGCTAGAAGGAACAGCTAAAGTCCAAACCACTATTAGGGATAAAAACTCAAAGGGAATATATATATATATATATATTCCCCATGCTTGACTGCAAAATCTACAGGCTTTTTCATACACCTGTCTTCGACTTTTGTTTTTCTATAAATTTTAACTATACATATATAATCAATATCAGGGTAATAAAGATTTTAGAAATGTTTACTGCCTGCGGCCTAGTGTGTAGAAAAATAAGCCAATAGACTATATATTATTCATATAAATACAGTGTACATTTAAACATAAGAGGTATCCATCATAGGTTTCCTTTCACGCTAGAAGGAACAGCTAAAGTCCAAACCACTATTAGGGATAAAAACTCAAAGGGAATGAAAAATAAAAACATTTACCATCTATCTCCTGATACCATGGTGTCAGACTTTTTTTTAGCAAATAAAATAATTTGCTCGGCGAAGTCTTCATCAACAGGTACACCTAGATTAAACAGGATTACTCATTTTACAAACTGAAGGGACTGGAGTAATGTGAAACGAAGTGTCTTACTCAAGAACACAATACATTACCCAGTCCAGAAATCAAAACCACAATCTTATGATCGGGAGTTCAACACCCTAACCACTAAGGTATGTGCCTCTACATCAAATATAATTGTGTATTATTGTTACAGCTTAAACTGGGCTCTGCGCTAACATACTCAGGCAATTCACATCAAGACCCTTACAAACCATCTCTTTTGAGCAGTGAATGCTTGATGCAACTTTGTTCCAATTCCCTCCAGCCATCAAGCATTGCTTTCCTGCATAAGATTTTTTCCATCTAGTTTCCAAGATTTTGACCTTCGGTGTATTCTTGATAAAGTACTTATATCTTAACTTTAGTCTGTGTGCTGGTCTTTTACCCTGGGCTCACACATCATACAGAAAATTTTTAGAGATTCAATTACTTTCTATCATGACCATTTCACGCATATACATATACATACACACACATATTCAAATGTTTGTTCTATTTTTTACTTTAATTCCTATTTTATTCTACTGGACACCCATAGCCATTTGAAGTTTCAAAATACCTTATTTTATTTTTATAATTAAATATAACTTGGATCTGTATTAAAATATTCTTAAAACATCTTGTGCATTGTAGAAGTGTAGCGAGACTGTTAATTGTCAGATTGTTTAGGCTTAAAGAATGAAAATAGTTGGAAATCGGCTCATCCTGCATGTTCCTAACGATTGGTCACATAAACCAGTCATGTAATGGTGTAATACTTGACTGAGTCTATTTCTTGGATTGGTTTAGTTTTATGTGGGGTACAGTTTTGTATTCAAATGTGTTGTGTGATAGACCAAGCAGCACAGGAAAATCAAATGCTGTTTTAAGCCTCTAATCATCAATAAATAAAAGAATTTTTCCTGTTTTCGCCAGCAAGGTGAGAATTTTCAGTGAGCTATGTTATGTCATTTTGTTTCTGTTTGCCAAGTTTCAACCGAGTTGAGAAGCAGACTATGAATGTTTTCTACAGAGTGTTATCTTCATGATGTATCCAACTGGGTCACTGTACAAATTCATTTAGCAGATAAATAAAGTATTGCAGTTCATTGAAAACTCGTTTTCTTGTATTTCTTTCCACTGTTTTATACACAACTCATGGAACCAAGCACTTCTGGGTGAGCTGGTCTTTCGCACACTGACCCCCATTCGACCCTTTGGCTATCATCGACCCCCTGTAATTCCTTGCCAAGCCCTAGGAAGTCCCTCGGACCCCCTTTGGTTAACTCCTGTCTTATGTGGACCCCTAAGTGTCATGTAGACTCTGGTTGAGAACTACTGGTTTCATTCAAAATTCCTATTTTGTTTTTCACACATCATATAGGCTGAACTATGTAAAATGTTTGAGAAAGAAACCCAGCTGTTTCTTGCAATACATACCAATACATACATCTAAAGCAAAATCATTCCAGGTCCTCTTATAATACCATTGTGGATCCCAAATTTACTGTTTTTCAAAGCATGGACCCCTTCTGTTAACTATTTTATTCTAGTGGACCTCATAGCCATTTGATGTTTAAAAACTAATTTTTTAGAAACTTCTTTCAAAATTCCTGTTTTGTTTTTCACACATTCACTTGTGTAGGTTGAACTATGTAAAATGTCAGAGAAAGAAACCCAGCTGTTTCTTGCAATACATACATCTAAAGCTAAATCTTTTCAAGGGTTTTTATAATATTGTGGATCCCCAATTTACTATTTTGTTGCGTGGATCCCCAAAAATCTTACATGGACCCCGGTAGAGAACCACTGGTCTATCTGTTCCATCAGGTTTGAACTGGGACTAAACAACAACGGCTTAACATGTTTAGCTGCAGATCATCCTTGAATAAACAAATCTATAATCAGAGTCAGAAGATAAAGCGCAAAATGAAGAAGATTTAGCTGCTATTTTTGCCAAACCGAACGATCGCACAAAGGCTGACGTATCCGGTAAAATGGCCTTGTAATGTCGCACGTTTTTATTTACATGTCATAAATGTGACCAAGTAGAAATAACAGGACTTTCATACAGCTAGGATGGGCGATGTAGCATATAATAGGAATGCAAAAGTAAATATTTTGACTTCGTTCTCAGTTAAAGTAGTGCTGGAATTGATTTAGCTTTTCATGCGGGGGCTGATAAAATAACGAACCAGTCACTTAATGGGGAACTGGGTAGTTAATCTAACCTGGAAGAAAAAAAAAAACGCAAGAAAAATGTTAGACTCAGAGCCATCCTGCAGTATTGTGACCCAACTCCCCATACAAAGTAATGTACTGAGGTACCCTTCATAATCAGCCTACAAGAATATCATCTTATACTCGAATTAGCTCTAGTCCCCTAAACCCGCAGAGCCCTCGGAACAAAGTAACTGCCCAGTGCGCCTAAAAAGGTATTGAACTCCAATAAAATCAGAATTAATGGGTTTTCTTCTTTTCATTTTATATATTATATTACATAAAATGTAATTATTTTCCCATTACATAATTCTTCATTCTGCACGCGTCGTGTATTGTCTGTTAATTAATAAGCGACTTAATTATTTCTAACTATTGTCTACATACAACATTGTAATGGAATACGCCGTCTATTCCCCTTCCTCAATGATTTTATTTCCGTTCACCATTCATTCAATCAACTATTTTTTCACCTCTAGAAACATGACACTTCGTGCTAAAGTTAGAAACCACATTTAAAGATGTTTTTTGTTCTCACTTCAAGGAAACGAGTGACGTTATTATCTACAGCAAATCTTCCACTTGTTTTATCGTAGCACTATATTATAATATGCAATATTGACATAGAAGTTAATTGATATTACATAAACTCTCACATTTACTACACTTGAGTACAGAAAGAAAATATGGTGGAAGGAAAATGATACGAGTATAACGGAACCCTTTCGTTATCTTTTAAATTCACTTCCACGTTAAAAGAATACAATCATAAATAATATACATTATTTATAGGGTGAACACTTAAGAGTTAGTCATATTTTAAGTACCCTCAGTAAGAGAGTATAACACCTATATATGTGTGTGTAACTGTGTGCGGTGGTGGGGGACACACACGAAACGAAGGTAAAAATAGCTTGGAAAAAATAACGTAAAAAAAAGCAACACTACAACCCATGCCCTGGGTGTTTTAACATTTTGTTTTTTTCTCCTCTGTCTCAGCCATGTGAGAGGCCTTTTATGGCAGCGAGTGTTCGTTCAACAACCTTTCTCTTCACGTATAATATATATTTAAGCAGTTCTCCCACCTCCAGTTGCTTCGGTTAGTAAAATACTTTGAAAGGGCGGTTCATACAAATTATATTTAAGAACACGTTGACAATTATTTTTTCAATAAGCCTAAATTAAATTAAAAAACATATTGATAATTGGTTTTTTATTTCATCATTAAGCCTAAATTAAATTTTAAAACAACGTTGACAATTTCTTTTTCAGTAAACCTAAATAACATTTAAGAAACAACATCGACAATTTTATTCTTCAGTAAATCTAAATTTAATTTAAAAACATTGACAGTTGTTTTTCAGTAAACCCTAATTAATTTTGATTTTACTTTATTTATTTTTCATTAAACCAAATTAATTACGATTATACCGTTGTAAATTTCTTTTGAACAAAATTATTATTTTTGTCAATAAGTCAAATCAATTACCATTTTAGCCATTCTCTTGTTTTCAGTCCTTGGACTGCGACGGCATTGAAAGGTCTAATAATTAAACTTTAATCGAACTTCGTGCTTTATTTCTTAAGTCTGGTACTTTATTCTATCGGTTCTTCTGCCGAATCGCTACTTTACGGGGATGTAAATAAGCCAACATCGGTTGACAAACGGGTGGGGGGAGACAAACGCACACATATGCGCGCGTGCGTGTAGCATTCTACAGTTTCCGTTTACCATATTCACTCACAAGGCGTTGACCAGCCCAGAGATATTGTAGAAGACATTTTCCCAAAGTACCGCGAAGTAGGATTGAACCTGAAACCACATGATCGCTAAGCGAGATTCTTAACGACATAATCATGCCATGGCTTTGTTTCTTTTATATATTTTTTCTTTCTTTTCAGTAAACCCAATTAATTACGATTTTACCTTTCTAAAAAAGAATACGCTAAGTTGTACAACATGCTTCCATTATTGAATATACCGTTCGGCAAAGGTCGACTTTCCCTTCATCTTTTCAGAGTCGATGAAACAAGTACCAGTCAAGCACTGGAGTCGATGTAAGCGGCTATCCCCCTTCCCCCCAAATTTCAGGTTTTGTGCCTCTAGTAGAAAGAATTGTTACCCCCGCCAAGGAAGGAGGTTATGTTTTCATCAGCGTTGGTTTGTCCGTCTGTGTACAAAATAACTCAAAAGGTTGAGAACGGTATTTGATGAAATTCGCAGGAAAAGTTGGTAATGACACAAGGAATAGATTTGCACGTAACCTAGTGGTGTTGCTGTTTCCAAAGTTTATTTTCGTTTCTCTATTGGTAATTTTACTCGCGTATCTGGCGGAGGTCTGCGGAAGATGACATGACAAGCCTTGACTATTGGAATTGACTCAAAAAGCTCAGGCTTTGCTTCCTCCACCGCCGCTGTGAACTCTATATCATTTGTATGATGTGGAAAATATTCCATCAACATTGCCCATCTTTAAAATTCGTCCGAGGCTTGGCCCCCGTGCTACCCGTCCACTACAGAAATGTTCGTGTCGTATCACAACACTATGACAGAACTATTTCACCTCAATTAGCCCTGCTCTCTTCAACATCATGCCAGACACACATAAAGGAGGAAAGTGACTTCACGGCATTCAAACGATCCCTAGATGATTACCCCCAACAAAAACCAGATAAACCACCCACACCCAAACATGTCTCTGAAAACAATAACCCTCTGCTTGAATGGGCTACGATTCCCCAGAGCTGACTGTGTATCTCTTCCAGATGGTGCTATTAAATTAGACATGGCCTGAGTCAACTTATCTAGGTAATCTAATCTAATCTATGCTGTAACCTTTTAATCAAAGCATGACAACGTGGGTAGAGGTTGATATCTTAACATTTCCGATGGTCTTAAGTATTAAAAAATTATTAAAGATTTATATAGAACTACATTCAGAGTATGTCTATAAGCTATTGTGTTTAGACCTGGTTTCTATCCTCAAACTGTTCCGTTTTGTAGATGCATTTATTTTTCTTTTAAATAAAGCACTCCGAAATTAGAAAAATCAAAAATCTGCAACAATCTCGGCCCCATGAGTATCGGATAATGAATTTTCAACTTTGTAAAGAAACTGATTGTGGTGATCGTAGTTTTGACGGTGATTGTGGTGAAAGCAGAGACAGTGTTGATGATGACGATAGTCGAGAGAAGTATGGGAGTGGGTTATGTTTTTGCCGGCGTTGGTTTGGGAAATTGGGCGATTTTCAGCAAGCGTGTATATGGGTGGAAATGAGCTGCTTGGCGGAGGTCTGCGCTCTCCGAGTGCATTTCTATTTGAATATAATTTCTTATTTAGCACATCTATATATATAAAACTCTAGTTGTGTGAGTGTCTGTCCCCTTCGATTTAGATTCCTAACTCCTCCCACATTTTGCGGTGCATTTTAACCAAATTCGGGTATCTTATAGTCGTGATTAATATCGAGCCCGTCTGACTATTAGCGCGCGTCAACGATGAGTCTACGATTTTAAAAATAATTTAACATTTTTTATTCCATTTTAATGCATAAAATGCATCGTGTGTCGATGGCGGCGGAGTTGGCGTCCACGCTCACAGCTGCACCTGTTTGCTTCTCCCCCTTCCCTCCCTCGTGAAGCTGTGGGGAAGGGAGTGTAAAGAAATCAACGTCGTAATGCGTTGTGAAGGAAACCAGCGTTCTTTTAGAACAACGACTTCATGGCTTGAAGACACCAAAACAGAAATGGCTAAGAAAGCCCGAATTGGCATCTATAAGGGAAGTAACTATCTAAAAATGCTTATATAGTTATTTCCCTTACAAGCCGAGCAACGCCGGGCGATACTGCTAGTTTTATCATAAGAAACAGTAGAAAATTTGAATTTCTCCATTTTTAATTTGCGTTATTATATATTTGTCGCAGCATATGCTACATTGGAGCTGCAATATCTGTTACACTTGAGTGACTGCAAGATAAAACAAAAATGCCTAGAATATAAAAGTGTTCGAAGTTACTTTTTCGTTACCACCCAGCATAGTTCTTGTAAGCAATGTTTACAAACTGGGAGAGGTTAATCTGTATTTGAAAATGTAACTAAATGAATGAAATAAACTGAATCGCTCTCTCTCTCTCATTTATTTATTTTGTTTCACATTCCTTGAGTAAAAAAAAGATTTTTTTAATGTATTTTTACGATGATAGCTGTAAACTTGTTAGGCGAGCATGACCTTCACAAGTTATCATGTTTCTGGATTTATTTTTCTTTTCTTTTTTTCTTAATGAACCTGGGATTTACAACGACTGGATCTTTTCGGTTTGAACGGCAGTTTGTTCTAGCGGTGTCATATGAAATTGTCACCCATAATTATGACCCTAGTATCGATCTATTGCATTTCAATCTGTTTTAAGGTTAGGGGTGGGGGAAGGGTATCTTTTTTTTCTTCAGAAATGTAAATAAACCCAATCTGTTTCTTAAATGAGGGACATATTCATACGGCACAGAATGTTTTCACCTCAATAGACGTCATTGATTGGTTGAAAATGCAGAAATTGAAGAAAAAAACAACAAGTATCTTACAAACCATCGAATTTTCTCAATAAAGCCAAGGGAAAAGGATGTTTTATAAACACATTCTACCAGTATACGAAGTTTTAAAGTGTTTAGTTACGTGGAGATTATTTCAAAAAAACTGCCGGTCAAACCGAAAAGATCCCAATGGCTTTTAAAGCCAGCAGGCAACTTAACTTTTTGCTGCAGGTGTGACGCTCATATTTATGTGTTGCGATCAGGTACTCGTTCTGTATAGCACCTTGCGTACTTTTAAGGTTTGTGGCTCCAGATCGGCCGGACAATTCTCTACTACATAATTTGCGTAAAGGATTAACTGCTGGAAACTGGGTGAATTCAACCTTAGGCTTTTTATCGTGTTTACATATGTGATTTGTGAAGTCAGCTCTGGAGAGGCAAACTCGTCCGCATTTTATGACCGGTTGATCAATTGATTAACTGATACATGCATGCATGTTGTTGGACTCTCTCTCGTCGCTTCGCCAAATGAGGATTAAGAATACAGCTGCACAATGTTCTTAGTTTTACGTCTTACTGTGTCGTCCTCTGTAGGAATTCAGACCTATCTCAGATTTGCAGATCCAGTTACTGACGTTGAGGCAGTCTCTAAATCTATCTAGTTAGGATCTTTTCCTTTTGAACGGCACTTTGTAACATAATTTCTAGTTAACTGAACACTTTTAAACTTCGTTTTCTGGTAGAATGTGTTTATAAAACTTCATTTTTTCTTGGCTTTATTGAGAAAATTCTATAGGTTGTAAGATATTTCGAGCATTTCGGCAATTTTAACCAAGGGTTAGTTAGGGTTAGGGGAAGGGTATCTTTTTCCTTCACAAATGTAAATAAACCTAATCTGTTTCTTAATGGAGGGACATATTCATACAGCACGGAATGCTGTTAACCTAAATGGACTCCAGCGATTGGTTAAAATTGCCGAAATGCTCGAAATTTCAGACGAAATATCTTACAACCTATAGAAATTTTCTCAATAAAGCCAAGAAAAAATGATGTTTTATAAACACATTCTACTAGTTATACGAAGTTTAAAAGTGTTTAGTTAACTAGAAATTGTGTTGAAAAGTGCCGTTCAAAAGGAAAAGATCCTCTAGTTATAATATATATATATATATACACACATAACAATGACATGAAGTTCTTATGTTTTCTTTCATTAATTTGTTTCCATATGTAAAACAGTACAGATTAATAAATAAAAAAGCTCCATATTGCCGACAAAACGTAAACAACCAAATTACACAATGAATAAACATCTGGAACAAGTGGAAGATATTGATATTTTAAATAAATTTACATTTAACAATTTTTTATTTACTTCTATGTAACTTATCACCGTAACTGCAACAAGGATAACGGGTGTAATCAACGCCAAGCGCATTCATGACAACGGAATTTTCGGGGTGGGGAGCAGAAGTTGGAGAAAAGACGTAAGCTGTGACAACAGAAAACTTCGTGCTGCAAATTTAATTAAGCCAGGCTGCCGTCACAACCAGTGAGCTTTGACCCTTACATACTCTCGTATATTACGTAGAAGAGAGACATTTATGTAGATATGTACGTATTGTGACAAAACGGTTCTCGTACACCTGTTGTCATATTGATACATTCATTTTAATTACGAACAACACCTAAATCATTTTGTTTTATATCATCACAATGTGAAATGCTAGTTTATCTTGAGTGTTCGTCTTTTTTACTGTGATTCATTTTGATTATTTTAGGAAAGACTTCCTCCCATTTTTCCCCCACAAAAACACCCGTTTTCGGATACGGAGATTCCGGTAAATTGCCAAAAATAGTTTTTTTAAAATTTCGCCCCCTCCCCTCTAATTTCTTCATTTTTTTTTCTTTTCCCCCTAACTCTAACACCCTTAGCCCTAACTACAAACATTTTTGGAAAATTTTTTTAGAATCATTTAGAAAAAAAATTTCTGAAAAAAGTAGCCATACATTGCAAGGGGAGGGGGAGGTGTAATTTTTTATTTTTTATTTTGAAATTTTACTAAATTTTTTTTGAAATTTTTCAGAATCACAATCTCCATATTTTTGCGCATATTTTGAAAAAAAAAAATTCTGAAAAAAGTAAAAGAAATTAGGAGAGGGTAATTTCAAAATGCCGATTTTTGCAAATTTTTTGCAGATTCATATTCTCCGTAGCCGAATATGTATAGAAAAAAAATTAAAAAAGAGGGTTTTTGGTGGGGGTACAAAAGGAAGTCTTGCCTTATTTTATCTTGGAGCTACTGTGATCTACTTGGAAAATTAATGGAAATAAAACGTTATTTAACCTATAAAGCATTAGGATTTGCACTTACATAGCATGGACTGCTGAGTACATTTTATGAAAATGAGACTATTATGCACAAAGCCATTAGCTGATCTATTAGTCCTCTTGCATTCAGTGGGATATCGGAGTGTTTGAGTGACATTAGACCCCAACAAATGGCCATAAATTAAATGCATCTATCTAGGCCATGATCGTGGCCTGTCGATCTGTGCCTGACGGCCACAATCATGGCCCGTCGTGCTTTATGTGTTAAAAAGCCAATATCTCAGGCATCGTTTCATACATATATTCTGTTAAAAAAGAAAATCATTTGAAATTATTTAACATATTTAAGACAGTAATAATTAGTAACTATGAAAATATTACATAACAGGATTAAGCCCTCCAGTACAGGCAAATGTGATTACCATTATAAAATGCCTCCCACTAAAGCTAATGTGCACTGTGTGAGACAATTTCACTTTTATTCTAGCACCTGCATCTGCTTACATATTTTATATTTTCACTGTAACCAGATCACTATACTTCTGATTTCCCATTGTTAATAGATACATCTGTCACTGAATACAATCTTGTAAGTGAGTAGTATTCTTTTCTACTCTAGGCACAAGGCCCGAAATTTTGGGGGAGTGGGGAAGTTGATTAGAGCGACTCCAGTACACAACTGGTACTTAATTTATCGATACCCCAAAAGGATGAAAGGCAAAGTCAACCTCGGCAGAATTTGAACTCAGAACGTAAAGATAGACGAAATACCTATTTCTTTATTACCCACAAGGGGCTAAACATAGAGGAGACAAACAAGGACAGACAAACGGATTAAGTTGATTACATAGATCCCAGTGCATAACTGATACTTAATTTATCGACCCTGAAAGGATGAAAGGCAAAGTCGACCTGGGCGGAATTTGAACTCAGAACATAGTGGCAGACGAAATACCGCTAAGCATTTCACCCGGCATGCTAACGTTTCTGCCAGCTCATTGCCTTTGCGAGTGAGTAGTACTGACTGTCTCAATAAACTAATGTAAGTCCCTAGTTTCTGTTACAATTTCTTTGATACAAAACTACATGTTTGGAGGGATAGCACAATCAATTAAATGGATTTCAGGCCCTGATTGGCAGCCATTTTATTGAACCTGGGAAGATGATTAACAAAGTCAAGCCCCTGTGAGATTTGAACACAGAACATAAAGTGTGGTAACTAAAAACTGTAATGGTAATAGTAATAAACTCAAATGTTTTTCTGTTTGATGAATCAATCACATCTCAAGCTCCTGAAGAAACAAGTGGAATTATTTCAAGCAAATATTTCACAGAACATTGCCTACGGTGATTTCCTGATATAAGCTACGAGTACATTGCCAAAAAAAAAAAAAGAAAAGTTCTTCACCCCATTTTCTTTCTGTGTGGTGAAAGCTTATACATCTATAACAGTGCACAACACACACACACACTTTATGCAGTATCCAAAATAAGCCCTTTCCGTTTTATTGGCAATACTCCATTCACAAACACTATTACTGTATGAAAGTCATTGAGCTTTGTCTTCTTTTAATAGCACTTACAACAGCTTGTATTTCGCTGAATTTCCAGACTCCTCCTACTTAGATCTCCATTTCTTCCTCTCAATGTCTCAATATGTTATCATACACTACCTGAACCTGTATTAAACACTTCTGCTTCTTTGAAAACAGCTTCCACTGGAACTGCTTTGTTTCGCAATATTTGTTTTCTTCTTTTAATTACTAAACCATCTGACAACTCTCACTAAATATTGATGTGTCGCATTGAAGCAAGAACACATTTGTAAGGAATATCACTGAAATCAACCCTCGCATGATTTATACCTCTTTTTATTGATCTTAAAAGAATAATAAACAAATTCTCTACATTCTAACTACCAAGTTACAGCCTCCAGCTTAGGCAATGTACCTTATTGGCATCTCTCTTACATAGCCCCTGAACTTACTATGAAGACTTTTGCTCCCTTGAACTAGGAAGCAATGTACCCATCTTTCTCCCAAAATAACTATACGTTTCATCACTTGTTCCTTCACAGGCCTTACAATCTGCAAGAATTTCCTCACTGTCCCTTATTTTCCATATAGATGTCAACTCACACAAGAATCGATTCTACCATTCTGGAAAAGCTTGCAAAAATCAAAGATACTGCGTGTCCTCTAACGACAAATTAATCAGAAATGAATTTGCAGGGTTGGGCATGAACATATTAAACAGTCAGGAGTATGCGCAAAGCTACAGGAAAAAAATTCAATAGGGATGGTCATCTACTGATGAATTATTCTTGATCACACAGGGTCTATCTAGGGCATTAAATTCTCTATGAGAATGGTGTGCATTCCTTCCTAAAACTCCTGTGAATATGCTCATCCAAGTGAATCAGCACGGATGGGTGTTTACTGACTGCCAATTGCAGTTAGGTTTCACATGATTTCTGAGCAGAAAAAAGTATGTATAAAAACTATAAAAAAAAGAGGAAACAAAAACAGGTACAGGATGTCCCAATAATGTCTCTATAATGGCGGGAAGTAGATTCCTCGAAACTTTCAAAGAAAATATCACAATAGTTTTCAGTTCCCACGAGATTACAAAAAGACTGGACGAGATTATTTTTCGGTTAATTAATTTGACACTCCATCACCATCACCAACATTAATATCATCAATTGGCACGAAACACTAAAACCACCCCACTTATCCCTGCCCTCTACTACCGTCCCCATGTTTTCCTCCACTTCACTACCGTTATCACTAATATGTTCATAATACAACCACTAGGACTGCTACCACCATTACAAGCACCACAGTCACTACAGCGAGTTATTACTACAACCACCATCGCTATCACCACCATTACAAACCTTCTTGTTGCTTTCATCCAGCCAGACAGCCACCACCATCATGCACATAAAATAAACAGCTATGAATAGCTGCATTCTGTTGCTGCTATTAGTTCTTCCCATCATTATTGCAGAAACTGGAGTAGTTGAAATAGTGACAGTTCTTGTACAACTATTTCAATTATGGAAAACGGAAGGACATTCACTAAAATTAGCTGAGTGTTGAAATGCATTCAACTTTTTGAACTGGAGATTTCTCAGTTCGTATCCAGTTACCATCAGTATTACTGTGATGCTGGTGTGTCCTGAAACAAAGCACTTAATTCTGAGTAGTCAGGTCTGTTTACCTGATTCAACACTACCACCACTACCTGGTCCTTGGCAGCCTTTAACAGAGTCCATTTTGTTGCAAGCAATCATGTCACGCCTCTAATGTAAGGATAACTTTTACCCACTGGTCACTAAGGCTCTGAAAAAAACCATGTGAACTGTCCTTCCTCCTCTGACTGAGCCATTAACAAAAAGTAAAATAAAAAGATAAAAGCCACCCACTACAACATAGTTGTCTAACAATGAAATAAGTTATATAGTTACATATGTGTAGAGAGAAAGCAGCATGGGAGATTCTATTTTAGTCACTCAACCTGTTTAGAGTGGCAGCTTAATTAATCTTCTTTGGATAAACTCCCAAACCATCCTTAAAATAGGAACTGTAACAAGTGATAACATTGCTTTTGCTCTGCATGTTCTTCAAAAAGACATAAGGCTGGACAAAGCATGAAATGCCTGTTAAATATTTATGTTTGAACATCTGTCTCCTGCTTAAGCAGGGTTGACCAGGCTTTATCACTATGTGGTGGTGGTGTCATCATCTTAATCTTGATTACTTTGTCTGGCTCCATTACACACCCTGCATTTTCTAATAACTGTAATTGAGCAATTAGCAGCAGACAGATACAAATCACGATTGCAAAGAATGGTAACACTATGCAGAGTGTTTCAGTTGACTGCAGCATTGAATTCAAGCCTAGAGAAAAAAAAACCCAAAAAGCTGCACTCTAGAACGTATGTTCTTTGACCAAAGCCCACAGTTCTCTCATTCATCTTTTTTCATTAGACAGTCTGTAAATTTCCAACTGATTAAGTATTGCACCACCCAGTTTTTCACTCTTCTTTGCATATTCTGTTGCCATCATCATCATTATTATAATCATTTAACATCCACTTTTCTGTGTTCAAACTGGTTCACACTGATTGAATGGAATTTGTTGAGGCAAATTTCATACAGCCAGGTAGATACTCTTCCTATCACCAACACTCATTTGTTTCCAAGTAAGGTGATATTTCCCCATGACTGAACATATTTTCACAGATGTTTGGAAAAGAAGAACACTTTATATGACAGTGACATTTGTTTACAACAAATACACTATGTCAAGACAGGGAAACACCAACACACACACACACATATATATATATATCATCATCATCACCGTTTAACGTCTGCTTTCCATGCTAGCATGGGTTGGACGATTTGACTGAGGTCTGGCAAACCAGATGGCTGCACCAGACTCCAATCTGATCTGGCAGAGTTTCTGCAGCTGAATGCCAACCACTCCATCAGTGTAGTGGGTGCTTTTACATGCTGACGGCATGAGGGCCAGTCAGGCAGTACTGGCAACGACAATGCTCAAATGGTGCCTTTTATGTGCCACCTGCACAGGAGCCAGTCCAGCGGCACTGGTATGTAAATATATATATATATATATATATATAATATATATATATATATAGAATTAAAATCAAAATGAGGGTGAAAAAATTGGATGTTAATTTAATAACATCAATTTAACACCAGTGGTTTGGCACATAAAAAACTGAGATTCAGTAAATATTATTAATACACAAATATGAGAGAGAATCCATTATGTGGACGCCCTTACACTAAAGAGAGGTCCGCATGAGTCTCAACCACTAAGAATTGTTCTCAAGAAAAATTTAGCACACTATGAACGTAAGCAAGCAGGACAAATGAAAAATAACAAAAATATTGATTAACCCCATGGGGTTAATCTATATTTTTTTGTTATTTTTCATTTTCAATTTTTATTGAAAACAATTTTTAGTGGTTGAGACTCATGCGGATCTCTCTTTAGCGTAAGGGCGTCCACATAGTGGATTCTCTCTCATATTTGTGTGTGTGTATATATATATATAGAGAGAGAGAGGAGGGGGCATACACACATAATGGCCTTCTTTCAGCTTCCATCTATGAAGTCCACATACAAGGCTTTGGTCAGACAGGGACAATAGTAGAAAACACTTGTCCAAGGTGTTGCATAGTGGAACTGAACCTTGAACAAAGTGAATGGGAAGCAAGCTTCCTAACTGCACAGCCACAATATGTAAAGTGAAATGAATTCACTTTACATCTAAGCCTTTGGTAGGCAGAAACTGAAAGGAGTGTGTGTGTGTGTACATGAGTGAATGCTTACAATTTACAGTGAGCTATGCTACAGATGCAGGTATCACCATTTGTCGCTGAGCTGGAACCAGTGACAGATGTTGACATTTCCTATCAACAAACCATTCACTAGCTCTGCACTTTCTCGTTCTTCTGAAATAAAAATTTCCTTACTTGAAAAACAAGTAATGGTTGGTGACAGGAAAAGCATCCATCTGGCTGTAAAGATCCTGCTTCAAGTATCTCTGTCTAACCCTTACTACCACAAAAAAAAAACTATTTGCCAACAATAAACACAATTTTCTGAAAATTTGCTTTTCAGGTACATCTGTACTAACACAGTTCACATCTTATGTTTTGGACAAATATATTTTTCAAAGAACATAAGACAAGACAGAATTCTAATGTTGCATGAAGCTAAAGTTTTAAATATATCCAAAGTTTTAAATATAGACTTATGTTTAATCTGTAGATTTACTCTCCAATCGTGTTTTCCTATAATTATACTGTTTGTATCCTTTAAAAGTACTGTTGTATTCTTTAAAGATTCTGAAATTCCTAGACATGTTCAATTATAGGAGATGTATCAATAGTGAGGCTTTGAAGGATGTGGAAGGGGAGTCTTTTATTTTGTTTTGCTTTGTTTATTTATTTATTTATTTATTTTTGCTAGAATGTTATGATAACTCGCAAGGAAGATTCAAAGATACTACCAAACTGAATACATATATAAAGGTAACATAAGCTACACAATTTTTCTGGTATCATTTTGGCACTATAACTTCTTGACTACAACATAAACAAAGACTAAACCTACAACCGCAGAAACACAACCAAAAAAAAAAAAATCTGTGAAAACAACAACAACAACAACAACAATTACCACTACCACTCCCACTGTATAAACAACTAAATCAACAACAGAAAAATACACTAACACAGCAACTGCACAGAAAGATCAAAAGAAACATGGAAGACAACAGCATCCCACACAAATAACTCCTCGTTAATTACGTTGTTGTAAATAAAAACAGCAATAGTTTGATGGAATACGTGACAAAAAACATGCAGAAAAATGCATATAAAAGGGTAAGCGTTGATATGATAATCACCCTAACAACTCAAATAGATTCTTGCTGGAAGTATTATCAGAAATGTATGTGACCTTGAGACAAGGTTTCATATTTGATACAAGAATTTTCTGAAATAGAGCAGTTGTAAACAAGCATCGCTGTCATATAAGTTGTTTGTTTCCAGACTACCATGAAATCTATGTTTGGCAATGGGGAAATACTACCTTATATGGAAACTGGTGAGGGTTGATGACAGGAAGAGTATCCAGAAGTAGAAAACTAGCCTCAACAAATTCTGTCTGACCCGTGCAAACATGAAAAGTGGATGTTAAAACAACAATGATGATGATTTTGAGAAAGCCTTCTTGTCAAGAAAACCAGATTACCTGCTTTGCAAAATCCAACTACATAACCTCTCTCACTTTCTCTCTACCCGACAAAGCTATATACTAAATGTTTATTCCATAAATGCATGTGACCTGGAAGCAAGGTGACTTGCTCAACAAACTCTGGATTTAGATTTGAATTTGGTAGCCAACACAGAGACCAAAATTTCTAACATAGTCATTTTATGATAATTACAAAATGTAAACATTCCAAAGGAATACAGAATGGTAACAAGAGGATGTATTAATCAGAGTATGTGTATGTAGGCTTGCAGCTCAGCACGGAGAGAACTCCATGCCAGCCTGCATAGTGGGTCACTCAACTAACAATTTTGTTATGGCAATGAATTAGCAGAACCAAAGGGTGTTGGACAGCTCACTATATAGTATTAGTTCTGACTCTCTGTGCCATGAGTTCAAATCTCACTGCAGTCAATTTTACCTTTCATTCTTTTGGGATTGCTAAACAAGAAAAGTACCACTGCAGGGTGATGGAGCGACAGAATTGTAAAAATGTTCTGTGTTCAAATCCCACAAAGGCCAACTCTATATCTTTCATCTTTTTGGGGTCAATAGAATAAAATATCAGTCAAGTACTAGTTGATGGTATTGACTAAACCCTTCTCCTCAAAATTCACTGGCCTTGCACTAAAATCAAAAACCATTATTATTATTATTTTATATTTTAAAAGGATTGAAATAACTCTTCACAAAGGTAAACAGACAAGACAAAGAGCATGATGCAATAGCAATATTTTATTGGTTGAATGATATTTCAACAGCAAGCCTATCTTTGTCAAGTTCAAAATAGAAAATGATAAAAATTCAAAATTATAGAAATTCGAATTTAAAGTATGAATAAGCGCAACCAGCATCCATGCATTGACGGAATAACATCATCAGTCTTTAAGTTTCAATTTTATAACAGGCGAAAAGAAAAAGATAGAAAAAAGACAAAAAAAAAGAGAGGAAAGAAAAAAAGAATATTTGATCAAATTTACACAAAACTGTTTGATTAAATATTCTTTTTCCTTTCCTCTTTTTTCTGTCTTTTTCTTTACGCCTGTTATAAAATTGAAACTTAAAGACTGATGATGTCATTCCATCAATGTGTGGACACTGGTTGCTCTCATTCATACTTTAGATTTGAATTTTTATTACTTTCTATTTTGAACTCGACCAAAGACAGGCTTGCTGTTGAAATATTGTTCAACCAAAAAAATATCTATTGTTATTACATCGCGCTCTTCATCTTGTCTATTATTATTATTCTTATTACTATTATGTTTTGAGTTCAAATTCCACTGAGGCCAACTTGCCTTTCAGGGTAAATAAAATAAGTATCAGTCAAGTACAGGGGTCAATGTATTCAACTTCCCCTAAAAAATTGCTGACTTTATACCAAAATTTGAAATCATTATTATTGTTGTTGTTATTCTCATTATAATTATTATCATTATTAACATCATCATTATTATGATTATTATTATCATTATTATGATTATTATTATCATTATTATTATTATTATAATTATCATTATTATTATCATTATTATTATTATTATTATATTGAAGGCAGCAAGCTGGCAGAATTGTTAGCATGCCGGGCAAAATGCTTTCATTTCTTCTGTCTTTGCGTTCTGAGTTTAAATTCCACTGAGGTCAACTTCGTCTTCCATTCTTTCAGGATTGATAAATTAAATACCAGTTGAGTACTGCGATTGATGTAATCAGCTTAACCTCTTCCCACCAAAATTTCAGTTTGTATGCTTATAGTAGAAAGGGTTATTATTATTATTATTATTACTATTATTATTGTTGTTGTTGTTATTGTTGTTACTATTACATTCTGAGTTCAAATTCCACAGAGGTCAGAGGTGAACTTTGCCTTTCACCCTTTCAGAGTCAATAAAATAAGAACCAGTTAAGTACTGGGGCTGATGTAATTGACTATCCACTTCCTACAAAATTTCAGGCCCTGTGCCTAAGGTAAAAAGGATTATTATTATTATTATCATTACTATTACTAGAGTGGAAGATAGAAAGGCCTCCCAAATAATTTTCTGCGACGTGCCTTCCCAAAATGTTTGAAGTTGTGCCAGCATAAGAAATCTCTATGACTTTGTTGTTACAAGTGATGTATATATTGCGTAAACAACATTAAACACCATCAACATTAAGACAATAACTGCTTGCAGTCAGTTTGTGTGTGTGTGTGTGTGTGTGTGTGTGTGTGCACTCTTAAGTTTATAAGTTTATTGTTCAATAACACTACATTTATCTTGAGTGTGAAAAATACAGTGAAATAGTGTGACCTTTCCTACATAGAAGATAGCTATATCTTGTTCAGTCACATACATATATATACACTCATACACACACAGACAAAACAAGTGCAGGTGTATTAGTGTGGAGGTTTGAAATTTAAATATGTTCTAAACAACAATTAAATATTTTTACAGGGAAATATATTCTAAAACATGACTGTTTTGCTGATGAGCGATGCCATCTTTAAAAGTGGCCATGCCCATCAAATGACCAAGTGAACTTGGACACCAAATTGCGTGTCACAGAAATGGCATTCTGCCAACGTCATTGCAATTACAGATACTGCTGTAGATGACTCACAAAGCCAGCAAGACAGCACAAGGAAAAAAAAATCACTGTAACGATGTAAAAAAAAAAATCAATGTCCTAACTATATAATAATCACATGACATGCAGCTTTATAGCAAAAGAAGTATTATGTTTGAAGGAATGAGAGATTGGTCTCACAGTCTATGTGTAGTCAGTTCAGATAAACAGCAACTATATGCAATAATGAGTAGAGCTCAACAAAAGTTGAAGTCTGCCATATGCTGCAAATGGTGTGTTTTTCCTAGCTACCTTCAGTAGTGGGAGTATTTCAGTACTTAATGATATGCACTATAAAAGGTGTATGTATATTTTACTAAGAAAGCAATAATTTGAGTTTACATAGTCTAGAAAATTTTTTTTAATTCTAATTTTATTATATTTTTTATCAAAATGGAAGATTAGTTTTAATTCACAAAGAGATAGAGTTCTCTCATAGTTTTTTCCTTCTCTGTCAGTCATTTCATTGTACAACTTTCTACAGATATATCAATAAAAACATTTCTCCAAATTATAAATTTAATCCAGCATCAGCCAAATTACTGTATTTTAACATGTATAAGGGACCCTATTTTGTCAAAAAATTAAGTTAAAAAAATATGGGAGTTTCTTATACAAAGCTAGTATTATAATCCCTTACAAAACTTTTTTTTTCCAAATTTTAAGCCCCAAAATTAGGGTGTCCTTATACAAGAGGGTTCTTTATACATGAAGGTTCCTTATACATGTTAAAATATAGTGTGTTAATTCCAGTGTCCTTTTATATTTACTAGGAGCTTTTGAAGAAATAGAAAACTGAAGAATTATTGTGGTTTAAATTTCCATGTCATTTGCATTAAATATAAACTTGTACTTATGATTTCAAATTTTGCCATAAGGCCAGCAATTTCAGAGGAGGGGATAAGTTGATTACATTGACCCCAGTGCTCAACTGATACTTCTTTCATCGAACCCGAAAGGAAGAAAAGCAAAGTCAACCTCAGTGAAATTTGAACTCAGAATATAGTCAAAATGCTACTAAGCATTTTGCCAAGGGCGCTAACAATTCTGCCAGCTCGCTGCCCTATACAAATTTGTAATAATACTCAGCTTATTGTATATGCTGCTCAGGTACACAACAACATGGTTGCATGGTACACATATTTTTTTAAAGACTTACTCATGAGGATGAGGCTACGTATTCACTTCATAAAGATACATGAAAAGTAAGTTTGCTTCTTATAAACAGTCTTCTTTGTGGCTAAGAGTGCATATTTTATTAAAACACCTTCAATATACAACTGGTGTCTATTTCATCAATCCTAAAAAGAAAAAAAGACAAAGATCTGAACTTAAAACATACAAAGCAATATCTAAACGAAGCAGGACATTTTTGAGTGGCACTCAGGTTTCTACCACTCAACTGACTTCCCCAAGAAATATTTCAGGATAAAATCTACACTTTATATGTTTCTTCTCTCTTAATGTCAACGTATAAATAACAATAGCAGTACATATTATATATATACATCATTATTAGTATTGTCACATCACTGAAGAATGAATATTTGCATTCGCTTACTTTATCTACATTCTTGGCAATATCATGTGTTAAATTTCTCTTCACGTATACCTTTGATTGCAGTTCAACCTTGCAGGATAAATCCCTTTATGTTTTTTTGTTGGAATGCCAAAATATGCAACCACTGATTGATGTCAATAATCTAATTGTGTTATGTATTACGTAAAACATATCTTAAACCACACCAAAAGTGCAAAATACGAACGTTGTTTTCAAACATGGGTGGATGTCAGTGCTGCCTACTTGGCTCCACATGCCAGCGGAACGTAAAAAGCACCATCTGAATGTGGTCGATGTCAGTGCCGCCTGACTGGCTCCCATGCTGGTAGCACGTAAACAGCACCCACTACACTCTCGGAGTGGTTGGTGTTAGGAAGGGCATCCCACTGTAGAAACCTTGCCAGATCAGATTGGAGCCTGGTGCAGCCTACAGGCTTATGAGTCCCCAGTTAAACCATCCAACCCATGCGAGTGTGGAAAACAGACATTAAACAATGATGATGATGATGTCTTGTCCAGTTTGGTTTGTTTGTTTTTTTAATGTTGCCCACAACTCTTCTCAATAAAGGGACCCCCTACAAATTTTTCTTTTAGAGAAAAAGATAGAATTTACCATAGCTATCTTCATGTTTGAGACACTCTCCTCACAAATGCACACACACACACCATGGATGAGCTGTAAGTTTGTTGTTTCACCTCCAGCAAAAGTATACATGTGTACATATTTTCATAAATATGCATGTGTATGTATTTATCATCGTTGTCATCGTCACTGTCATCATCATCATCATCATTTTACAGCCACTTTTTATGTTGATATAGATCAGCTTGTTAAAATCTGAGTCAGTTCTTATGCAGAGCTACTCTCCTGGACAGGTTAGAGGGCTGTATCTTATTCATTTGTTCCATAACTGGATGCCCTTTCTATCACCAACCACTTTACAGAGTGTACTGGCAACATTTAATTTAAATGTGACCTCAGCACTAGAGAAGTTGCCATGCCCTTGACAAGTATAAAGGGTCCTCTCAGTCCCACGTTAACTCTTTTCATTTGCCAAGCACATTCTAGGATGTACTAAGGGCATTTTGTCATAGCACTATCATCATTGAGGTTGCCTTGTAAACTGTAATATTAAAAAGGCATCACTCCTTTTGATGTATTCATTCATTCAAGGCAACATGACCTCTGCTAAATGTGGATACTTCTGAATTATCTCCTTCTCATCCCAAAATGTTTAGTTTTTTTCCCCATCAGGCATGGATGTGTAGTAAGAAGTTTGTTTCTCAACCACATTGTTATGGTTCAGTCCCACTACATGGTACATTGGGGAAGTGTCTTCTACAGTAGTGTCAGGCCAACCAAAGCCTTGTGAGTGGATCTAGTAGACAGAAACCAAAAGAAGCTCATCGTGTGTGTGTGTGTGTGTGTGTGTGAGTGAGTGTGTCTTTGTGTCCATGTTTATTCACCACCACTGATTGACAACTAATATTGGTGTACATTATTTCCATTATTTACATTTGACAGATATTTGTCCTTATCTTTTTTGTTGTTGACACAACATTTCGGCTGATATACCCTCCAATCCTCTTCAGGTGTCTTGGGTAAATGTTACATTTTACAAGGCAGTCTGAGTGCAGATATGAGCAGCAAATGGGAACCGGTATTAAGGAAGGATAGAAAAATATTAGATTTATAAGCCCTAAAATTCACTCCATAATTGCCCATGGGCATATGGCGTAGTGGTTAAGAGCGCGGGCTACTAACCCCAAGATGAGGACAAATATCTGTCAAATGTAAATAATGTACATAATTCCTCATCTCTTAAATATAGAACTGTAATATTGGTGCATGTATGTCCCTGTAACTTAGCAGTTCAGCAAAAGAGATCAACAGAATAAGTACCAGGCTTAAAAACAATAAGTAGTGGGGTCAATTCATTCGACTAAAAATTCTTCAAGGTGGTGCTCCAGCATGGCCACAGTCTAATGACTGAAATAAGTAAAAAATGAAAGATATGTTAGCTACATGGTAAGCTATATTTACATTCAGCCTCTACCCATATAGCAACGATGTTTTCTGTTTGTCCCAAATATTTACTTCTCCATTTTTCCTGATGATTCTATTTTAATTGCTGGTTTGTCTATCATCATCATCATCGTTTAACATCCGTTTTCCATGCTAGCATGGGTTGGATGGTTCGACTGGGGTCTGGGAAGCCAGGAGGCTGCACCAGGCTCCAGTCTGATCTGGCAGTACAGCTGGATGCCCTTCCTACCACCAACCACTCCGTGAGTGTAGTGGATGCTTTTTATGTGCCACTGGCACAGGGGCCAAAGGAGGCTGGCAAACAGCCACGATCAGTTGGTGCTTTTTACGTGTCATCAACACAGATGCCAGTCAGGTGTCGCTGGCATCAGCCATGTTCGGATGGTGCTTTTTACGTGCCACTGGCACGGGTACCATAACTACAATTTCCATTTGATTTTTATTTTGATGTGGGTGTTGACATACTTGACTCAATAGGTCTTTAAAAATTTCCCACACATGCCCGACATTTGTTCTCTGCCAACTCCCTCAGCAACAGCAGTTTTACAATCAGAAAAGCACTTATGCAGTACCACATAAAATCACCCATGTGCTGTCACATAAAAGTGTCTATGTGATGCCATGTAAAAGTGCCCGTGCAGCACCATATAAAAGTGCATGTGTGGAACTACACAAAAGCACCTAGCACACTCTGTGAAGTGGTTGGCATTTGGAAGGGCATCAAGCCATAGAAATCATGTCAAATCAGACTGGAGTCTGGTGCAGCTCCCCAGCCTGCCAGATCTGGTTAAATCATCCAACCCATGCCAGCATGGACAACAGACATTAAATGATGATGTGGTGCTTTTCCAGAGCAGCTTCAATGGAGATTCAAAATTTGGTGTTACACAGGGTGTTCTGCACATGATGAATGAAAAGAAAGAAAGTATAGCAGGAACAATTTGGATGTATGTGGGAGTATGCTCGAGTTAGTGTCATAGTTTCTAACATGTTGACATACAATTATTTTAATAATGTAGTTCTGTCTGACTGAATATATTATCGCCAACAACAAAAAAAAAAAAAGAGTGCAACAACAGATAAGCACAAAAAAAATTGATAGTACCAAAGCAAGGTATTATTCTGTGTGTCTGTGTATGTGCATATATATATATATATTAGCGGCAGGGTGGCATTAATGATGGGTAAGCCAGGGCATGGTGGTGGAGGGGGTGCAAGGAAGTGCACGTCACTGTTTGCATCATCAATGTCTGAACTCTGCCTCTTATTTACATATATGTATTTATATATGCACAAATGCACACACACACACACACATACAAATGTAGCTCCTGTAAAACTGTACAACCCATGTAGCATGCAAAACAGACATTAAATGATGATGATGATGATACTGATATATATATTCATATCATAAGGGCACATGAATGTGCCTGCCTGCTAGACAATTTATATTGCTCTCGATAATAATAACAATAATAATATCTATATAGTCACTCCTGAATATTTGCTCTGTATTGATGAGTAATATATATATATATATATATATATATATAATATATATATATATATATATATGTATATAGGCATGCATACACACACCATACAACTGGGGGTTACATTGTGATTGACTAACAACCCATTCAAGGAAGAGATTTGTATTTACAGTTGCTTCCCAGCGACTTAGAATACAACTGAACAACTCATAGAATCAAGACAGATTTAACTGTCTTTATTATCATTCAACATCAGTCTTCCATACTGACATGGGTTGGACGATCTGGCAGAATCCGACAAGCTGGAAGGCTGCATTGAGCTCCAGTGTCTGCTTTGACATTGTTTTTTTTTTAACCGGATACCTTTCCCAATGCCAACTGCTAATCTGTGCATTGAATGGGATAGGAAACCAGTTATGTCTGATTAACAAATAGTGAAATGGTATATCAGTATATTCCTTCTTGCTTTTCTCCACACATTAACAGCACAGCACGAATGTGTTTACATTTTTATTTAATTCACAATGAGACCTTCTTATATTAAATAACATCTAAATATATTTCAGTTTTTCTGATTTATGTTGTGTTGTTCACAAAATAGTTATTGTTTAATAACAAACCATCAAATACACAAAGAAGGCTTGGTACTAATGTGCTAGCCTAACTTATGATCTTCTTCTTCTTCATCATTTAATGTCCGTTTTCCATGCTAGCATGGGTTGAACATTATAAACTGCTTATCTGTGTTGTTGATAAGTAAGGAAGCTGGGTATATTATCACTGAGGAGCAGTCAACAAACTGTGAAATAATCTGTCAGGAAATTTCTCCCTACCTCATTTTTTGCACATCAATTGCATAGAAAGCATATATTTTTATTGTCCTATAAACCCACATTTGGGGGTTCATAATAAATCAACAGAAAACTAAATGTGTTCCACCAGAGAGGCCTGAGAAAGTTTCTGAGAACATGCTAGCAAAGATCATATGAATAACGAAGACAAGAGAACCAACACTAGACCACATAGCAAAATCACTAAAGAACAAAGATTAAAACTAGCAGGTCACATACTTTGGCAACAATAACAACACCATTCTAAAACCGATTTCAAATGGACACCACAAGAGAGTTAAAAAGAGAGGAAGATCAAAAAACTACATGGCACAAAATATTCATGACTGACATAAGAGGGGCTTATATAGTATGGTCAGAAGCAGACACAACTACAACCAACTGAAACTAGTGGCGTCAACTTGCTGCACAATGTGCTGACAAGCATAGAAGGAACTAAACTGAACTGAATGCATACACACACACGTGTGTGTGTGTGTACGTGTATGAATGTCTCTTTACATGTGTCTTCACATGGTAGCATTTGAGTGATGTAATAACACACCTATTACTTAAAATGTAGGTTCATTTCACAGTTAATATTTCAATAAAAAAGGAAATGCATTCTATCAGAAGTTGGTATAATACATTTTTATCTACAACTGGTATCATATTCCTATCCCCCACCACCAGCACCACCATTTATAAATCATTTCTAATGGCTGATGCTAGAAGGAAAAAAAGAATGAACAAGGTAAGATATAGATAATGAAAAGAAAAACATGAGTAACAAAAGGTAAAAGAAAATGAAAGGAGAAATATCAAGTAACAATGAAAACAAAAACATGGCATGAATTGTGTGTGTGTGTGTGTTTACAAAAACATGCACACACTCACACACATGTATATTCACACACAGTTGTGTATGAACCTCTTACTTTCTGATTCTTCCCCTTGGTATTCCATCAGATATCTAGCTTCTAGGTATCTAGTATCGTTCTCTGTTTCCTCTTTCAGTCTTCCCAAGTTTGTCTCTTAGTTTTTATGGATCTATCTACAGCAATTTTCCACCACCATGTATGTGGGTTATCTCATAGAATCTTCCAGTTTTCATTTGTCATAAATCTATCTCCTCTTTCCAGTTTGTCCTGTTATTAAGCACAACTAGAACTTTCCCCCAAAAATTAGGATCTGCTTCCAACTTTCATGTCTTCTTTCTCAATATTGTCATGGCACTTTGGCTGGGACATGTATGGCACTTTGATTGAGAAATAGGTCAGATAAGAAACTTCTTAACCACACAGCCATATATATTTGTATGTTTGTGTGTGTGTGTGTGTGAGTGCATGTATGTGTGACCCATGCAAGCATGGAAATGTAGATATGGGTGTAATGATATATGTGTGTTATATATATATATATATATATATATATATATATACTCTTTTACTTGTTTCAGTCATTTGACTGCGGCCATGCTGGAGCACCGCCTTTATAAATATTTGGGCTTTATAAATATTTATATATATATATATAAACAACTTACAAACAAGGGCAATAGAAAAATTATTTCAATACCAATATGCTGAGAACAGACTTTAAATTGTCAATTTCCACATTTATAGTATACATTCACTATAGATACATGTCGTGCTGAAATCAAAGAAAGCGAGCTAACAGAATTTTTAAAAAAAATATAGAGAAATCTATATTGAATCAATTTCAGGATTAATCCTATGGATTTTTCCCTCTTCAGTAGAAAATACGATAAGAAATAAATATATATATATACATATACATACACACTTTATACATGCATTCACAGACTTACAAGATCTGTAGTAAACATATAACTGCTTTTAACCCTTCAGCATTCAGGTTACCCCATCAAATGTAATGCTTATATATTCACATCATCATCATCATCATTTAACATCTGTTTGTTTTGAATTAACTATGTATTACCTCAAAGCTTCAATATTTCAATGAGGAGATAATTTTAGAATGACATTGCAGGGTATGTATGAGGTCAGACCTGACTGGTTCAAACATAAAGCATGCAGAATATTTGGACCAGACATGGGCAGTTTAAATGCTGAACAGATAAAATATCTTTCACTTTTCCCACTCAATGTTGTATCTCATAAATCTGTTTCTGTATTTGCCATTGACTATAAGCTCTCCAAAACAGGTGAATGAGTGAATACATGTATGCTTGTAAGTATGTAGTGTTAGACTCCTGTAAGTGCCATACTGTATAAATGTATGTGTGCATGTGTGAGTTTGGTAAAATGACAAATTTGCATTAAACACTCAAGGTTAAAACTTGAATAATGTTGCAACAGGAGTAGAGTTTTACTGTTCAAACCAAACTTCCCTACACAAATTACAGAATCAATAAATACTTCTAAACAAATTTCAAAGCAGCAACTTAGGAAGGACTTCTTTGGAAAGAAAACATCAATGTACTTGATGTTTTCTGCAGTTCTGCAGAAGATAATTCACTTCAGTTAATGTTGCCAGTTAGAGAACATAATTATTTAAAATTTAAATAATGAAAGTGATAAATTGAATATTAATTTAATTAACATCAATTTAAAACCAGTAGCCTAGCATAGAGAAAAATCTGAAAAATTTGGAAAAATTGTAATACATGCGTATAAGGGATGACCAGTAAAGAGTTATTTCCAATTTGCTTCTAATACTATTCTCTTCAAACATTGCTTCTGTGACCTGGACATCAATGTTTTGAAACTGATCCATTACATATATATATATATATATATATATTCATTTACTTATTAATTATTGTGCATATGAGTGTACCCTACCAATCTTAAAAGCAGGTTACATTGGACAATTGTAACACTAGATATCTAAAAACTATGCAATGTATGTAGCTGAAGTGCTACAGCCAAATCTTCCTCAAATCACATGTGAAGAATATCTTGATCATTGCAATCTCTGATATACAAAAAGACAACATGGTTACAGCTTGAATGCCTTTCATCATAGTTCTGACTAATCAGAGCAAATTTGAGGTTAAAGAACTAAGGGAGCCTCTATGGAGTAGGTTGAACTCTTATATAGCAACCTCACTTCTCACAAATTACACCTTACTGCCTTTAGAATAGAAAAGATACATTGGGGTGTATTGTGCCTGATATATGAAAAGATGGATGGTTTTTGCTGTAAGTCTGCTCATGCTAGAAATAACCTATCAAAATTATCCTACCACCCTGAAAACAACTTATTCTTATATTCAAAAACCAATGTCAATCTCACTCAAATCACACACTACACTCTAAACTTTTTTAGCGTTTAAATTAGCCATATTAGGCCAAGTATTTTAAGTGTTTTATGTTCAAAACTGCCAGATCTGGCCTATCACACCTACCCAACAATGGCATTCTAAAAATCATCAAAATCACACAGCTACAAGCTAATGCATGATTAATCTTTTAATGTTCAGATTACTTTATCAAATGTTATGCTTATTTATTCACATTGTTTTGGATTAATCAGGTATTACCTTGGAGCTTCAAGATTTCAAATGATGTGATTGTTTACTTTTAGAATGACATTGTAGGGTAGGTGTGAGAGGTCAGATCTGGCTGGTTTGATTTAAAACAGGTAGAATATTCGGACCAGATAAGGCCACTTCAAATGCTAAAAGGTTAATTCAAAATAAATTAACAGAGTAATCTGAATGGTTAAATCTATTAGATATAGAAGCCAAATCTGTTTCAAATCACACACTGGATATCATTATCTTTGATATACATATTTTCACATTTGCATTAATTATAATTGTAAATTTTTAATTTGAAGGATTTGTTTGGCATAGTTCTGCAATCAGACAGATTGAACAGTCTGTGGTCAGGACAGACAGACCACAAAGACTAGTGAGACAGACATAGTGTCAAGTGTTATGATATATGCCAGTGAGAGAGTTTATAAAGGTCAGGTGGCACAAGCTCAATTTAGTTGGGATTTTACGTGAAAAAACTTCATGTTATTTCCGATATACTAATCAGTGTGCATTTAAGCATATATATATATATATGATTTCCAGATTTCATGAATAAATGAATAAATTTCTAAACTTCAAAACAAGGCTACCAATTCATGAATAAATGATAAAATGGGTTTTATGCCGTTCTCAATAACGTCAATCATGAAACAGAAACTAGTTTACTTCAACTGAGAATCAAAACCTGCAGATATGGTGCATGACAAACACAGCTCATCACACACACACACACACACACACACACACACACACACACACACACACATACACAACTCTGATAAAGTAAACTATAACAGAGGTACTTGGCAGAACAACCAGATGTGACTCAAAAATTTATACATCATGACTCTGCCCAGCTAAGAACTACATATGCAACATAAGAGTGGCTGGTTAATTGTACAGAGCACAGCATTCATAACTGTTTTCTTCTTTCTGGGCAATAGGCCTTAATGGCATGTCAACTTTAGAGAATTCTTGATTCTTAAGATTATCTCTCTTTCTGATATGGACCTGGTTTAATTGCCATTTAGTAGTTATGACACATCTTCAAGAGGCAAAGATAATTTTAATGAGTCAATTTATATTGTATAGTATTTGATATACCTGCATTTGTTTACACACACCTGCTGTAGTTTTTACTTTAGCCATAGGTCATCCCCGATCAAGCAGTTATATGGTCTCCCTACTGTTATTTCACACACTATATATCTAAGAAACATCTAGAGCAACTTTATCCAATGTATCCATCCTCTTTTTTCAAGACAATGAAGTTCTGATTACAGAAGATTCAGCTGCTATTTCTAGCAGGTCATGTAACAACATCAAGGTTTCCTAGCTGACTTGTCTGTACGTATGTAGACTCTAATGGTGGACACACCAGAATCAGCAAAGATCAATTTATAGAATTCACCATATGATAGCTGCTTGCATCTCCGCACTTCATCCTAGTGTAATATTTAAGGCTATATTTAAGGCACCTGCCAGCCTCATCTGGCACCTGTGTCGGTGGCACATAAAAACACCATCCGAGCGTGGCCGTCTGCCAGCCTCGTCTGGCACCTGTGTCGGTGGCACATAAAAACACCATCCGAGCGTGGCCGTTCGCCAGCCTCGTCTGGCACCTGTGTCGGTGGCACATAAAATCACCCACTACACTCTCGGAGTGGTTGGCGTTAGGAAGGGCATCCAGCTGTAGAAACACTGCCAGATCTGACTGGCCTGGTGCAGCCTTCGGGCTCCCCAGACCCCAGTTGAACCGTCCAACCCATGCTAGCATGGAAAACGGACGCTAAATGATGATGATGATGATGATGATGATGATAGCTCGGTGAAAATCAGCCCTGTTTTTATACTCAGAAATTGCAACTAATTCTACACCTTTGATATCATCATCATCATCATCATCATCACCACCATCACCATCATCATTATTATCATTTTATGTCCACTTCTAAGAGCTTAATGCTGTAACATAAAAAGCACCTGTGTCAGTGCCTCATGGAGAGCATCTGTACCAGTACAACATAAAAGCACCAGGCTGGTGCCACATAAAAGCACCGATCTCAAGCACCCATCTCAGTGCCACATAGAAAGACCCAGTACACTCTGTGAAATTGTTGGCATCAGGAAGAGTATCGAGCCATAGAAACCATGCCAAAACAGACAATTGGAGCCTGGTGCAGTTCCCAGCTGTCCAGCTCCTGTCAAAACGTCCAATCCATGCCAGCGTGGAAAATGGACATTAAATGATGATGATTTTGTTCAAAACATGTTGTAGTAGAAAAGATGAAACATTTTGAAACATTACATACAAGATTTCATATTGTATGCACTCTTCTTCCCTAAAACGGTACTTGTTGAGATAACAAGAGTTTTGTCAGTGGCACATAAATTCAGTAGCTGAAACCTATCAAAGATAGCTGAGGTGAAACGTCTTAGGTTTGTATACGTTTCAAAGTGAGTATAATACCAATTATAGTGATAGAAGCTTTGTATCAAATATTAGTGAAACAGAAGTAAAATATAATATCTGTATATACACACACACACACACACACACACACACCACACATATATATATATATATATATATATACACATGCACACACACACTCACACACATTGTATGAAATTGATGTATGTAGATAGACCATTATATTTCTGGGTGGCAGATAACTGAGAAGTGGAAGTAGGGGTGAGATGAGGTGGAGAAGGGAAAGGGGGTTTCAAAATAAAAAGCAAAGAAATTATGGAATGTGTATTAACAAACAAGTAAAAAAGAATGTATATAAAAAAGATAAAAATCATTGACAACAAAAAAATGAGATGTAATATCATTATGAGTTGAAAATCTAAATATGAGAAATGTTCTGTGTAAACATCAAATAAATCATAGCTTGTAAAGGGCTGTGTGTGTGTGTGTGTGCACGCGTGCATGTGCGTGTGTGTATGTCAAAGCAAATATTCACAATAGCTTAATGTAGATATTTATAGAACAGGCTCACTAGTCCTCTTCTGAAACAAACCCACTGCAAATACTTTGTGACACACAAGAAGGCAGCCATACAGGCATCAGTAAAAATAACCAAATAAAGTTTGCAAAAGATGAGATATATAGACAAAGAAAGGGCCCGAGTTTGTCACCTTCCAGATTGCTGAGTTAAATATTGTCTAGAAAAGTTATATATCAGTAATATTAATAAAGAAATCATTATTCATATAAAATTATTATTGGCAAGCTGGCAGACACCCTGGGTGAAATGCTTAGCAGCATTCTGAGAATACACCTGTAAAAAGAATAAACAGAGAAGGGCTCTTGCCCTCTTGATCAGGTACCTATGGATTTTGTGGGGTTTTCTTCAAGTAAACTTTAAAGTGCCACCCCCTACTGGGAGTTTTACTTGTTACCTCTTTTTTTGTTATTTAATGTTTACACAAATGTGAAAACCCTTTGTCTCACCTTGTGCTGTCTTTTATGTTGTGTCTTGCCCTTTAAAATATCTTTATATTAGCCCTTGTGGCCAATAAAAGAATTTATTATTATTATTATTATTATTAGTATTATTATTATTATTAAGGCAGTGAGCTGGCAGAATCATTAGCATGCCAGGCAAAATGCTCAGCGGCATTTTGTCCGTCTTTACGTTGTGAGTTCAAATACTTCCAAGACCAGCTTTACCTTTCATCCTTTTGGGGTCAGTAAAATAAGTACTAGTTGGGCATTGGGGTCGATGTAATCATCTTACCCATTCCTCTGAAATTACTGGCCTTGTGCCAAAATTTTAAATCATTATTATAAATAAAAAGAAAAATTATTAATTTGACAATTTTGTTTAACTGTTTAACACATAAACTAGTCAGATCCAACATCTCACACCTAACTACAATGACATTCTAAGAATAAACAATAACATCACTGAAATCTCAATGCTATGAGATAATGCATGGTTGATTCAAAACAATATGAAGAAATAGGACCCACGAAAACATGAGATGAGATGGTGGAATGTGATCTTCAGTTGTTGAGTCTTATATAGGCAATGACAAGTGACAGAGATGTCTGGTGATTTGCTGTGCTTGAAAAGACATGTCAAGCTAAGTGGAATTACAGTGGTGGGTAGTGTGCTGATACATAAAAGGCGTTTGTGCTAGCGACACATAAAAGGCATCTATGCCAGTGACACATAAAGGACACCCAGTACACTCTGTAAAATGGTTGGTGTTAGGAAGGCCATCCAGCTGTAGAAACCAAGCAAAAACAGATGACTGAAGCTGGGTGCAACTCTCAAGCTTACCAGCTCTGTTCAAACCATTTAACTCATGCCAGCATGGAAAACAGAAGTTAAATAATAATGATGAAGCATTACATTTGACAGAGTTGAGAGACTTGACTTAAAAAGACACAAGTTATATGTATTGAGTTATTTTCAACTAGGAATAAATTTAACAAAAGCTTGTCTTGAAGGCTCCTGATTTTGGTCTTTAAACACAACGCAAAAGCAAGTCTGATGACAAAAATTCATTATACATGACACATTACTGGAACCAAAAAGAAAACAAAAAGAGACAATAGAGGCAGTCGAGTTTAGGGTTGAATTCTTTCAGTAATATTAGCTCAATGCACTAAAGTAAATGACATTTTGTTTTTCTAACGAAAAGTAAATTATTGAATGACAGCATAAAATGGGTGCACACAAGTTGTTTATTTGATGCACAAAAAACAAAGAAGGTCATGGATTGAAAACCTCTGATCTTAAGAATTCTTGGTCAGGACTGACTTGGGGCTAAGCAACAACAACAACATCATTTATAGCTTTTGTGTCTAATCAAAACAACTCAAAAACTAATTTCTTTCACAAGCAAAGAAATATTTCAGGGATGAGGCATTGCAGTTTTCACTTGATAACAACATCGACTTCAGCTGGAAACAAATATGGGTGGGGATTATTTTTCTTTGTAATTTGTCAAGGCCAGTGGTTCTCAAATGGGGTCCACATAATACTTGGGGTCAAATTAAGATCTTATTGCTAAAGTTTATGCACAATAAGTTGGTTATACTTCAACAATAGACACAATATTTTAACAATTTTTTATACAATTTCTAATATCTTTACTCTTTTACTTGTTTCAGTCATGTAACTGTGACCAAGCTGGAGCACTGCCTTTAGTCGAGCAAATCGACCCCAGGACTTATTCTTTGTAAGCGTAGTACTTATTTTATCGATCTCTTTTGCCGAATTCCTAAGTTATGGGGACGTAAACACACCATCACTGTCAAGCGATGTTGGGGGGACAAACCCAGACACACAAACACACACACATATATATATATATACATATATATGACGGGCTTCTTTCATTTCCATCTACCAAATCCACTTACAAGGCTTTGGTCAGCCCAAGGCTATAGTAGAAGACACTCGCCCAAGGTGCCACGCAGTGGGACTGAACCCAGAACCATGTGGTTGGTAAGCAATCTACTTACCACACAACCACTCCTGGATTAAAAAAATATAATAATTTTTTTTTAAACATCTATGTGGGGGCCATTAAAGTAAAATGGGAATCAAAGAGGTTCATAGACCAAAAATGGTTTAGAATTACTGGTCAAAACCATAACTCCTAACTACAAATGGCCACCATAGTCTTCAAAGAAATAACATTATAACAATTAATCATATATTTTTTTTCTCTCTTCTAAGTCGGTCACATTCATCTCCCATCATCAATTTTTAAAAGTGACAGAATGACAAAAATTTGTTGGGGTAAGATGTGGTTAACTTCAGTACATGCCTGACACTTGTTCTATCAAATCTTGGGGAACGATGGGCAGACAAAATCAATGTCAGTTGGATTTCGTCCTTTACAAGAGAAACAAGATTGAATAATATGTAGAGAATAAAGTCCTGTGTTCAACCATATCTGCTATTCAACTAGTGTAGTAAATGTGAACAGCAAGCAAAGGACAGTTTTGTAGGCCTGGCATAGAGAGGGCATGTCATTGATGAAACTACAAATGGTAATGACCTAGCTGATTGATTGGTTGATGAATTAGTCAATTACTTAATTGATTAAATGTTAACAAATTGACTAATAATACTAAAAGAAGTGAAAAAAAAACAATGTCTATGTTTAGTGGTATAATGACCCTACCAAGATACAAAATAAGAATCAGTTTATTGAAAGCTTAAAGCAATTACATGCACCACTCCAACAAATAATAAACAGGAAATATATTAATAAAATCAAACAAAAGAAAGGATTAATCAAAAGTGTCTTTATTACTGCCAACACAAACAACACTAACAACAACAACTTTTTTCCACCCTCACCACTGTTGTTACGAAACAACTAAGACACTGAATAAGTCATTTTCTGCCATTGTTGGTTGTTGTATATTTTTCAATAGATGATGTGAGAGCCTCAGGCAATGGAGCAACTATAGAAAAAATTGTTCGCAATTAACTTACAAGTTATTACACAAATCCCACTGACATCACAGCAGCTGTCGTCGTGCCAGGCTGAAATACACACATTCACTCACACGTTCAACCGCACTCACATGCATGCATGCATTCACACAGACGCACACACACACAAACACACTAGTTCGGCATTTGTTTGTGTCGTTTTATTTTCTTTGTATGGTACGGTTTGTATAGGAATTAATGTTTCACGCACACATAATTCAAAATAGATTTGACAGGTGGAAAGGAACAAACTTAAAAACCACAAAAGAATCTTGATATTTGCCCACACTTTCTTAGTCCATACTTCCCAAAACTTATATACATACCTACAAACATATACAGATACATAATATGATGGACTCTCCCATCGTTAGACGACGTATGAAGGTTCAACAGTTTCTTACCAAACAACCACACAGATGATTTGTTTAAAGTAATCAAATGCTTGTGTAGACATAAGCTCACTCGCTCCATCAAATTGACATTACCTGTACAGATGCAATGGGTGCCACATGTCAGATGATGAAACAATCGCAGAGTAACGTAAAATGAAGTGCTTTGCTCATGAACATGACACAAATCTCATTCTGGAAATTGAACCCACGATCTCACAATCGTGAGTGCAATACTCTAACCACTGAGCCATGCACCTTTACACAGATACATATATACATACATCATCATCATCGTTTAACGCCCGTTTTCTATGCTGGCATGGGTTGGACGATTTGACTGAGGTCTGGAAAGCCAGCAGCTGCACCAGGCTCCAATCTGATCTGGCAATGTTTCTACAGCTGGATGACGTTCCTAACGCCAACCACTCCGAGAGTGTAGTGGGTGCTTTTTACATGCCACCAGCACAGGAGCCAGTCAAGTGGGCCTGGGATCAACCATGTTCGGATGATGCTTTTTACATGCCACCAGCACAGGAGCCAGTCAAGGGGCACTGGCATCAGCCACGTTCAGATAGCACTTTTTACATGCCACCAGCATGGATGTATATATCTTTTATCTGTTTCAGTCACTGAGCAACAGCTGTGTAGGGGCACCACCTTGATGGGTTTAGTCATGCAAATCATCCCAGTACTTAATTTTTTCACACTGGTACTTATTCTACCAGTCCCTTCAACTGAGTCACTATGTTATGGAGATATAAACAAACCAACACCTGCTGTCAAGCAGTAGTGATAGCAGACTGAAACACACAATTTTGGTGAAGGGTGTAAGTCAACCCCAGTACTCAACTGGTACTCATTTTATTGAGTCTGAAAGGATGAAAGGCAAAGTCAACCTCGGCAGAATTTGAACTCAGAACATAAAGACAGATGAAACACTACTGAGCATTTTGTCTGGGGTGCTAACGATTCTGCCAGCTCAGTAATAATAAGATTAGTGAGAAGTAAAGAAGTTATCATTCCTTGATTATATACAAATATAAAATGACTTCAAATTCTCCCAAGGAAATTAAATGGAACGGTGCTTAAATTTTTATGTCCTAAAAGCTGTAAGTTTAATGTGTGGAAGTCAGCCTCTATATCTCTGTGGCATAGAAACAGACTCTCAAGTACAAGACAAAAGAATTACAATTATAAAAAGTTAAGCCATATTTCATTTCATTTCCTCCAGAAAATTTGAAGACTTTTTATGCCTGTATATTAAGAAAAGAATGATACTCTTGACTAATTGTATTTTTATTAATATTTATGCACATCTATATGTGAGTGAAAAAAGAAGCTAGTCAGTTCTCTTTCCAACTTCACCCCCAATTACTCTCATCTATTATATAATGCAATGTTGCCATATATCTCCTCTACAACAAACCTGTTCCTGTAATTGTCTATCATACTTAGTTGACTTATCAAATGTACAGCCATTTCTCTCTCTCTCTCCCTCCCTTTCAACAATACTCCCACTTAGTTGAGGGGAATGTTTTTTAGTCTTGCAAGTTACATGGTAACCTCACAAGAGCTGGTGCCACAAAAAAAGTACCCAGTATACTCTGTAAATTGGTTGACATAAGGAAGGGCATCCAATTATAGAAACTATACCTTCCAAGATACAAAATTAGAATCAGTTTATAGAAATCTTAAAGCAATTACATGCACCACTCCAACAAATAATAAACAGGAAATATATTAACAAAAAAAGAAAGGACACTGGAGTCCTCTGAGTAAGACATGGTCCACCCAACCAATGCCAGCATAGGAAACAGATGTGAAATAATGAGGATGATATATGTTGAAATAAGGTTATTATCTTAACCCTTTAGCATTTAATATGACCATATCTGGCCCAAATAGTCAACATGTTTTATGATAAAATTGACCAGATCCAGCCTCTCACACTCACCCTACAATGTTATTCTAAAAATAAACAAACACACCACTGAAATCTTGAAGCAAAAAGATAATGTATGATAAATTCAAAACAATGAGAATAAATAAGCATTAACATTTGGCAAAGAAATTTGAATGTTAAAGGGTTAAAGCAAGTTTAAGGATAACAATTAGACATTTCGTAATGAGGGTGAATCTATATCGAGATTTAACTCAAATTTATTGTGAAGATCAAGCTAGACCTAACTCATCGTAAAGTCAATACCACCATGACTGATGTCCAATCTACAGCGGAGAAGGCTAGCCACTGGATTTGGTTAAAAAGAGACGATGAGCGATGGCTAGAAGGATATTGAGTTTAACTTTATAACCAGCTGATCTAGCAAGCGGGGCCTCATATCAGTGAGGGGTGCCAGTGCGCATTGATGCCGTCGAGAGGCAGGCCCCGAAACGGCACGCATTCTCTCCTGATGACCCCATACACTTGCTGGCTTCCGGTATACGGAGCTTTTGACTGGTAGCACTTGCATGTGCAAGTTGTTTGCAAGACATATAATGTGTGTGCACGCATGTGTGTGTGTGTGCGTGCATATGTGTGTAATGGTTTGCACTTCTCCAAATATCAGTGAGCTACAAGAAATGACTTTGCCATGTCCCATTAACAAATCATCCAGTGGTTTTTGCACCTTTGAAGACATGTAGAATAAGAAACCCCATACTCGAAAAATACGCATTAGTTAGTGACAGGTAGAACATCCAGCTGTAACACAGTCCCCCAATAATATATTTGTTTAACTAATGCTAGCAAGGAAAAACAAATATGAAAAGAATTGTGTGTGTGTGTGTGTGTGCCTGTGTGTGTGTGCACACGCATGCATACGAGGGAAATAAAACAGTATATGTTATGTTTTGGGGCATGCTTTGTGACCAAATACTGGGCCTTCTGTTCCTTTCTATCTCAAATATCGTTTTACATTAATAACCTTAACAGTCAGTTCATTCATAATTTGGCTAATGATGTTACAGTAATCACTTGCCACATCACAGTTCACCTATCGTGCCCTCAGTACATTACAGATTCCTCAGTATATCACAGGTTTCTGCACCAATAGGTATTTATATTTTTTTTAGATTTTAATTATTTCTGTGATAAAATAAGAATTTTCACGCTTAAAAATTAATAAATGAATTAATAAAAATACAATACAGTACTGCACTGTATAACACATTAATAAAAATATATCAAAGGAAAATATGTAGAGTACCATAGATGAGTAAACAAAGAGTCACACATATGGTATGGGAAACGAAACTCGGGAAGTGAGTGTGTGGTGTTGTTTTGCATTGGTGTATAAAATTGTGAATTTATTTCAAGCCCTACAATGTTACCCCAACATTCTGCACCTTCTAAGTCTTCTGGCAGTGAATCCAAGCACCAGAGGAAGATGCTTACTATAGTAGAGAAGGTGAAATTCCTCGACATGCACCTTCACCACATACACACATGTGCGCATGCACACACACACACACACACACACACACACAACTGGTTTTCACATAGTTTCTGTCTACCAAAGTCACAATTTACTCACAAGGCATTAGCCTTGGGCTGACAGTTGCCCAAGGGACTGAACCTGAAACTACGTGGTTTCCTTGAGCAAAACACTTTATTTCACATTGCTTCAGTCTCCTCAGATGTAGGCTGCCAAAAGAACCTTAGAGAATGGAGGAAGTTGGGACTCCCAGATGATCTGTGCATTGCAGTTTAGAAATGCAGTTGACAGAGCCATGGAAATTCATAAAAACCTCCTTACACAGAAGAAAAGACAGTGCCAGCAACTGCCCATCCATGGAAAAAGAGAAGACACGGGTACTCCTAAGAGTATGGGGAGAGTTTATAAAAGCTTAAATATATAAAAATAATAAAATAAATATATACAAATTATAAAAATAATTTTTAAAAATATAGTCTAGTACTGTTTCAACTTCGCAGATTTTCACCAATCGCAGGGAGTTTTGGAACGTAACACCCGTGATAATTGAGGGATTACTGTATTTCTCATCATACACCTAGTGTTAGGGGCAACCTTACTATGTTGGACATGAATGTATATAACATGATACATATGTATATGCCTGTATAATTTATCTTGCTCTGTGAAGTCATAATGAATAACTACTTTATGGAAATGAAATACCAGTAAACAGACTTACAAAACTTAATTTGAAGGCAATAGTAGTAGGTATTTTATAGAGTAACCAATAATTAATTTACCTGCTAAAAAATAGATACATAGTTCAACTCCTACAAGCAGGGCTGCTGATGATTATAATGTCTAATATGGTTTTAGGTTGAAAATTTTTACATTTAATTCAAGTGAAAATGTACAACTTATCTTAGTTCCTCCCATTCCCCATGGAGCATCAACCAATCAGAGATCTCCATCCAGTACTGTCACAAGCCCTGTCATGAGCCTGTTCTGAAGATAGATGCAGGTCTGCTAACTCCTGCACAGTCCTCATCCAGATCTTGATGGATTTGACTTGCTTCTTACATTATGGTAGCCTATAGAACACTTGTTCATGAGATCTTCATTTGTGATGTGGTCTTACTAAGAAATTTTTAGAATGGTCCTAATGTAACATCTAAGGAAGACTTTCACAATTCTATATATTCTAGTGATTCTTTTCTAGATTTGGTAACAGTAAAAGCACTCAGCCACAGAAAAATCTGCCTCCATAGAAAAGTGGCTGTCAAAATAAATATTAGTTGGTGACAGGATGGGCATTAAGTCAGAAAATCTGCCTCAATGAATTCTGTCTGATCCATGCATGCTTGGGAAAGAGGACCTTAAAACTGTAGCAGCAACGATAATGATGATGATGAGTGTGTTTGCATGCAATGACACCATTTGAGCTGTAGTGGTGTTTAGGTTCAACAGCTCAGTAGTTTAATGAGTAAAAAAAAACTAGTGGTAACACCTTAGTTGAAAACAGGCAAGAATTAGAGCCAAGGAAGGTGGAGTATCTGGCCATTGAAGAAGTCTCACCTAACTCTCATAAACAGACATAAAAACAATAATGATAATGATCTATATATATATATATATATATATCTGTGTGTGTGTGTGTGTGTGTGTGTGTGTGTGTGTGTGTGTGTGTGTGTGTGTGTGTGTGTGTGTGTGTGTGTGTGGTGTGTGTATATATAGCAATAAATTGTTTTTTGTGTACAGAACAGTATATTATACAATGAAAGTACCATTTATTAAGTTTTTGTCTATACAGGTACAGAAAGTCTTCAGATTTTCCAAGGAAATGAAATGGAATGAAATGAAATTAAATAAAGTAAAATAAAGTAATTATTTAAATATTCTACTTCACTCTATTTTATTTTATTTCCTTAGAAAATTTGAAGACTTTCTGTAACTGTATATAAATAAACTAGGGATGACTGACATTCATATGTTTAGGTGCAGGAGTGGCTGTGTGGTAAGAAGCTTGTTTCCCAACCACACGGTTCTGAGTTCAGTCCCACTGCATGGCACCTTGGGTAAGTGTCTTCTACTATAGCCTCAGGCCAACCAAAGCCTCGTGAGTGAATTTGGTAGATGGAAACTGAAAGAAGCCTGTCGTATATATATATGTATATGTTTGTGTGTCTGTTTGTCCCCCATACCATCGCTTGACAACCTCCAGAAGTGATAACCAGTACAAAGAAAAGAACAGTGGTATACAGAACACTATCTATAACCACCAAGAAAATAGAGATAGCTACAGAAGAAGTGACTGAAAAATGTCTGAAGGAAATTAAGAACCTGACAACATTCTATACAAGAGGAAGAAAATACAGCACAGTGGAGGTAAGATTTGCCAATGAACAGGAGACAATAAACCACTCCACTGTGATGCTAAAGAAAGAAAAATGGGTACTCCTGCCTACCTACTGCAACAAAAGGGTCACCAAAGTGAGAATAGGCAGAATGCCACCAGAAATCAAGGAAGCGTGGCTGGTGGCAGCCATAATGCATAAAATCGAGGAGGGCACCAAAATTCTAAAGGTGACTAGGACAAAGAAGGTAAATTGATGGGGGTATAGTCTAGAAATGGTCATTCAAGTTGGACAACAAGAGTTGAATGAAATCGCTGAAGAAGTGATTCTACCGGAGGACATAAGGTTGAAAGTGGTAGTAGAAGAAAGACCACCAACCTGCTATCAATACAGAAAAAAGGGACACATTAGAATAAAGTGCCCCTAGAGAGACAGTAAAAGTAAGGAAAACCAACAAGAGCAGAGTACTGAAGTGACAGGCCTAGCACATGAGAAATAGCAAACTCTCCTCTGAAAAGCCCCAAAAAGAAAAAGAAGAGTGAAAGAGATATTGTACAGCTCATACGGCATACATCTCTACAAGGAAATAAAAAGGAAACCTACCCAGACAACCCAAGTTCACCGCAGAAACAAACAGTTAAAAAGCCCAGGAAAAATAAATGGTATATTGTAACATATACAAAAAGTACAGCAATAGAAAGGAAAATTACCAAATTTAAATCAGTAATTAGAGTAAAATTACCAGCGGAGCTTTACACAGAAAATACAAAAGGCATAGTAATAGACCAAGAGAGGTATGGAAAATTAAAAGAATGGTTTGGAACTAACATAGACCCATTGGGTGTAGAGGTAGAGTTTGACAACCTACTGCCTGCTGTAGATTATGTAGATTTGAAACCATACATGAACTCATAAAGCATGAGTAAACTTTTAACTTTTGTTAAAGAGACTACACATAGGATACTAAAAAGAAAGAAAAAAAAGATATAAAAACTTTTATTAAAACAGTTAAATGGTACTGCTTGAGAGTGCGGTTCAAGTAGCCATTTCATCTTCATGATTATAATCCATTTTTCATTCATTCATTTTATGTTTTTTGTCCCCCACTGTAGTGTTGTCTGTCCTTGTACCAACACCCTCTGTATTAGGGCCTGTGTGCCTAATAAGGAAATATAGCTGTGACATAAGCCATATCTTTCTATTTGAACTTTTTGAAAATCAGTGTAAACTGTGAAACTGGTTAAAGCTTCAAATATATCAATAAAAAATATTTTAACTATTCTCAGTGCATATCCAACTTCTATTTTTACTCTCTCTCTCCCCCCTCTCTCTCTCTCTCTCACCATATATATATATATATATATATATATATATATATATATATCAATAATAACAAAGGGTGAAATTAATTAATTAAGAAGTAATCAGTAATTTCACCAAGTGTGCTTTGGTTTTTCTGGGAACTCCCTTTAAAGTAGAAGGAATAGCTAAGATTTTTTGACTGTTATTTCTAAACTTTGGTATGTGGTGAAGCAAATCGTAGCTGAACCCTAATTATATAGTATATATATATATATATACACACACATACACACACACATAGGTATGTATGTGGATTATATATGGATTCTGTGTTCTTTTCCTTGTTTTAATTATCATTACATTATCTTCTGAAGGTCATCTCTAAGAGACTGAGTTAAGTTTTCAACTTCCAGTAAATAAGTAACTCTGCTTTCAGTATCAGCTACTCTTTTTACTCTTTCATACATACACATACATGCACATACTCCTTCATGTATACACATATGCACATTCCACTAAACCAAGAAGAAAATCAAATAAAACAGTAAATGAATGAGAAAGAAAGAGATGAATGAAGAAAGAAACATACAAAAACTAGGTGACAATGCGAAAGAAGCAAAGGGGTCATTAAATATCTAAAGGAGTTGTTACTCAATTGGAAATATAATTACATAGGAGTTGTCTAGTTCCGTATACCTTCTTGGTGAAACCTCTTTCATGAATTCTTTTTTCCTTTACAATCATCATGTGAAGGGCATTCATTTGATTCAATTAAAAATTCTATGGCAAGAGGGGGAGGGAGATAGATAATTGAATGAAAGGCACAGGCATGGCAGTGTGCTTTCAGAAGCTTGTTTTACAACCACGTGGTTTCAGGTTCAGTCCCTTGGGCAGCACCATGGGCAACTGTCAGCCCAAGGCTAATGCCTTGCGAGTAAATTGTGACTTTGGTAGACAGAAACTATGTAAAAACCACTAGTGTGCATGTGTGTGTGTGTGTGTGTGTGCGCGCATGTGTGCATGTGTGTGTGCGTGCATGCATGTGTGCATGCATGCGTGTTTGTGTGTGTGTGTGTGGTGAAGGTGCATGACTTAGTGGTTAGAATATTCGGCTCACGATTGTAAGGTTGTGAATTCAATTCCTGGCAGTGATTGTGTTCTTGAGCAAGACACTTTATTTCACATTGCTTCAGTCTCCTCAGCTGGCAAAAATGAGTTGTATCTGTAATTCAAAGGTGCCAACCTTGTCATATTCTGTGTTATGCTGAATCTCCCAGAGATGTATGTTATTGGTACTGATGTCTGTGGAGAGCTCGGACACTTGCACATCAATTTTATAAACAGGTTGTTCCATTGATCAGATCAACTTGAATCCACATCATAATTTCCAACAGAGTGCCAGTGTGTGTGTGTGTGCGGACCCTAAATATAGGGAAATATCACCTTAGAAACAGGTGAGAGTTGGTGATAGGAAGGGCACCTGCATATAGAAATTCTACTACAACAAACTTCATCAAACCCATGCAAACGCAGAAAATGTATGTTAAAATAATATTGATGATGATAATGATTTATGAGTGTATATCTGTGTTTGTCCCTCTCCCACCACTTGACAACCAATGTTGGTTTTGTTATGTCCCTCATAACTTAGCTGTCTGGCATAGAATGAGAAAAGTTCTGGGGTCACTTTGTTTGACTAAAACCCTTCAAGGCAGTGCCCCAGCATGGCCACAGTCTAATGACTGAAACAAGTAAAAGACAAAACATGTCATTCAAAGTCTGATAACTCCAACTGCCAACTTATAGGTCCCTAGCTGTAATCGTTTCCCTGCCAGTGTGAATTTCATTTCACCTCATAGCACAAGTAACTCACCTGACAAAAACATCAACATCAAACAATATCACTTCTATTCCATTTCTCTGCAAATCTAATGGCCTTGAATACCAACAAGAAATTATTTATTATTAAGCATCTGGTGTTCAATTCTAAATAAATTCCATCATTTATAACTTAGTATTTAACAACCTATAACAGATATTCTTTTTCAGAATGCAAAAACAAAAAACCTGTAACGAAACAACAACCAATTTGCAATGGTTCCAAAATTACTGACAAACAGGCACGTAATATCTACATTCAACTAACAATGTACAGGTTCAGTTTCACCGTCAGTTACATCAAGCTAAATTTGTACCAGAGGTGCGTGAAGTAGTATGATCATATAACAACCAGGTGTTTTTCATTTTCCACATTCTTCTCTTTTAAACTCTAGGGTGACAATTTTTTTTGGTTTTTATTTCGTTTTCTATTCGTTTATTTATTTATTTGGCTTCCATGTTGAAAAACTACTTTTTTACATGGGAAACCAGAGAAATAAAGTTAAGTAACAACCATATTCCAGGTATATAGGTGTAGGCGTGGTTGTGTGGCAAGAAGCTTACTTCCCAACCACATGGTTCCAAGTTCAGTCTAACTGTATGGCACTTTCGGCAAAGTGTCTTCTAATGTTGCTTCATACTGGCCAAAGCTTTGTGAGTGGATTTGGTAGACAGAAATTGAAACAATTAAGGTGGCGAGTTGGCAGAAACGTTAGCACGCCGAGCGAAATGCTTAGCAGTATTTCGTCTGCCACTACGTTCTGAGTTCAAATTCCGCCGAGGTCGACTTTGCCTTTCATCCTTTCGGGGGTTGATAAATTAAGTACCAGTTACACACTGGGGTCGATGTAATTGACTTAATCCTTTTGTCTGTCCTTGTTTGTCCCCTCTATGTTTAGCCCTTTGTGGGTAATAAAGAAATAAGAAATTGAAACAAGCCTCTCTCTCTTTCTCTCTCTCTCTCTGTCAGTGTATTTTCCCTCACCATTGCTTGACCACCAATATTGCTGTATGTACATCCTCATAACTTAGCAGTTAAGCAAAAGACACTGATAGAATAAGTACCAGACTTAAAAAACACTAGGTACTGTGGTTAATTCATTCAACTAAAAATTCATGCATCTAGGTATTATATCATCATTGTCGTAATGCCCATTTCCATTTTTGTATGTGTCAGATGGAATTTATTGAGGCAGATTTTCTACAGCTGGATGCCCCTCCTGCCACCAACCATCATGTTTCCTAACAAGGACATGGTTTTTCACAAAATATTGGCAATGTATAACATTACTTGTATGATAGTAACACTCACTTCAACAATTATGCAATGTCAAAGCAAGAAGATACACACAATCACACTGACATACATACACATACATACATCTACAATGGGCTTCTTTAATCGAATCCACTCACAAAGCTTTGGTCAACCCAGGACTTTAGTGGAAGACAGTCACCCAAGTACCTCACTGTGGGACTGAACCCAAAACTATGTGGTTGAAAAACAAACTTCTCATCCACATAGCCATGTATGTGTGTATGTGCTTTAAAACAGGGTCTGGAACATAACAAAGGGACTTACAAATTTGACTTTACAATCTGTAAATTAATAACCTGACTCTTTATCCAGCTGATCATTTCTCTCCCATGTTGGATGAGGACAGCTGCATAAAGAAGTGCCCAGCTCTAATTGTGGAGGGAACCTATGGAAAGAAAAGACCCAGGAAGACATGGGACAGAATGGTGAGAAAGGATTTTCAATCACTGGGCCTCGCTGAGAAAATGACAAGGGACTGAGAGTTGTGGCAATTTGCTGTACTTGAGAAGACACATCAAGCTAAGTAAAATTGTTGTCATCCATGCATACAGGCTTGTCCTTTGCAGGTGCCAGTGCCACATAAAATGCACTTGTACCAGTACTGCGTAAATGCACCCATGCATGTGACACATAAAAAGCACCCAGCACACTCTATAAAGTGGTTGGCATTAAGAAAGACATCCAGCCATAGAAACCATTCCACAACAGACAATTTGAAGTCTGGGCAGCTCCCCAGCTAGCCAGCTCCTGTCAAACCACCCAACTTATGCAAGCATGGCAAATGGATGTTAAATGATGGTTGTGATGATGGTGAAGATTGTCTATACATCATCCTCTCATTGGTTTAAGGCTGATGATGATGGTGATGATGACGATGTTAGTTACTTAGTCATTTTATTAATGTCTTACCAAATGTCATAAGTCTATTTGATAATAGCTGACTTAGGGCTAAACAATACCAGCAACAACTCAAATGTTCTTAACAACAGCAGATATTGGTAAGATGACATTATATGCTGCAGCTGCAGTGTATTCTCTCACACACAGTAAATATCTCTATAATGGAAAGTTACCATCACCATCATCATCATCATTGTTATAATCATCGTCGTCATCACAGTTTTAATATCCACATTTCCGTGCTCGAAAGGGTCGGGTAGAGCCAACCGAGGTAGATTTTCTATGGATGCCCTTTTGTCAACTCTCAATTGTTTCCCAGCAAAGTAATATTTCCCTATAGCTAAACATTAATAAAGAATATTTGACAAAAGAATGATAATGCTTGTATGACAGTGACATTCTCTTACAACTTCTGTGTGATTTCAAGACAAGGAGACACAAAAACACACACTCTAACATAACTATATACACACTTAACTTAAACACACTGATGTATATGCCAGGTTTCTTTCAGTTTATATCTACAAAATCTACTCAAAAGGTTTTAGCCAGCCCGGGGTTATAATAGTAGACACTTGCCCAAGGCTTCTACATAATGGAACTGAACTTGAAACTATGTGGTTGAGAAGCAAACTTCTTAACCAATCAGCCATATCTACTTTTATACGTAGTTCAGTACCCAATCTCTCTTTTCCCAACTTTCATTTGCAATAATTATAAAAAAGACTGTTGAAGTAAGACAGCTGTCTCACTTAACAGACTTTTTATTATTATTGATTCTTATATAAATACAGAAACTCATAAAACAAAGAACAAGGTAAAGGAGTTTTGTGGCATGAAATAACAGTGCATTTCTCAAAAATTCCAGACCTAACTGGTGTCTCTTTTCTTACATCAATAACACCCTTATGAAAGAAATGATTAATGTTACAACTTCCTACTTCTTGTCTCCTTATAAACCATAGACATTATGCCTTCCATATAAATGACTGGAGAAATGGAATTAGCAGCAATGACAGCTAGTCCAGCAAAATGATCTATAAAAGCATAATAAATAATTACCACACAAGATTAATTCTTGATTTATTGAAACTATCTTTTCTTCCTGAGAAAATAATTACCATGCAGCAACAGTGATCAATTCTGAATGAGGAAGGGAGATAATCTCAAGCATCAAGTATTTATTTCTTTATTGCCCACAGGGAGCTAAACATGGAGGGGACAAACAAGAACAGACAAAGGGATTAAGTCGATTACATTGACTCCAGTGCGTAACTGGTACTTATTTAATCAACCCCAAAAGGACAAAAGGCAAAGTCGACCTTGGCAGAATTTGAACTCAGAACGTAGCAGCAGATGAAATACAGCTAAGCATTTCGCCGGGCATGCTAACGATTCTGTCAGCTAGCTGCCTTCCAAGCATCAAGTACTGTCTGGAACTTACATGAATTGAGATGACATTCAACCTCTTGTTACTATATTTCAGATGATATACATGCCTTTATTTCAATTGATTTTTGAAATAATGACTGGTGCAATGTAAAAAGCACTGGTGCTGTTGCCATGTAAAAATCACCCAGTACACTTTGTAAAGTGGTGGCATAAGGAAGAGCATTTAGCCATAGAAACCATGCCAAAACAGACAATGGTGCCTGGAGCAGCTCCCAGCCTTATGAGCTCCTGTCAAATCATCCATCCAATTCCAGCATAGAAAACAGGCATTAAGTGAGGATGACGATGATGATGACAAATTTTCATCATTAAGCTGGTGTTTGCAACATAAATTAACAAGAAATTTTTATGAAAGGTTTCAGTTCAGATCACTTCAACACTGGGATTTGAATCATAGAACCAAGAATGGTCTCAGGCAATTTGGTATCAATAGTGTTAAGAAAAAGACCATCTGATTCTCTGGAGACAGGAAGAACTTATATTTTGAATAGTATTTGATACACTTTTATTCATCTTTGTTGCCCATATTCAAACCATGGGTTATTCCTCTTCCCTCATTTTTGTTTAAAAGCATGTTTTGAGCTAACAGAACAGCAAGTTCCAAATTCATTAAGACTATGTACTGACACCCCTATTTGCAGCCTCTCCATCATCCCACTTCCCAATCACAGACCAATTTCTATATCTCTTCACCATCATCATCATTTAACATAAAGTTTTTCATGCTCATATGGGTCAGACAGAATTTGCTGAGGCAGACTTTCTACAGCAGGATGCCCTTCCTGTTGCCAACTCTCACCTGCTTCCAAGCAAGGTAATATTTCCCCATAGCCAGAAATGTTTTTCACTGAAGACTAGAAACAAACAACCATGCTTCTATGACAATGATGTTATCTTACAATCACCATGTGATGTCTAGACATGAGTACATATAAACATACATCCATATACATATTACATATACATACACATATATATTTTTTTTTTCATCTAGTTTCAGCTCATGAGCTGTGGCCATGTTGGGGCACCGCCATTTGGTGTTGCTACATAATTTTACTTCACGGATGCTTTTTAGCAATTGACATTTGGTGCATGAGAGAGTTTGATGCATATATATATATATATATATATATATACCGCTACTGTATATAACTCACTTTGATATTTATCATTGTTATATATATATATATACCGCTACTGTATATAACTCACTTTGATATTTATCATTGTTTGATTTCACTTTTTCAATATCAGCGACAGTGGACGCTGGAAAAAGTATAAGTATTTGTGAAGGAAATCTAATTCTCGGCGACAACTATGATTGTCACACGCTGACGAGAGGTCAATACCTCGAAACTCGAGTCCGTGTGTATCATAAGTTGAAGACGGGAAGGATGACTTCCCTTTGCAAATACTGACAGGACACAGATAGTGTGTCTATGGCCAGCTGGAGGAGTGTGTCCTCCTGGGGCTAAAAACTACAGTACCATCCACCCTTAGGGGTTAGCCATATTGAAATGGCAAAAATACGTCACTATATATATATATATATATATATATATATATATATATATATACCGCTACTGTATATAACTCACTTTGATATTTATCATTGTTATATATATATATATACCGCTACTGTATATAACTCACTTTGATATTTATCATTGTTTGATTTCACTTTTCAATATCAGCGACAGTGGACGCTGGAAAAAGTATAAGTATTTGTGAAGGAAATCTAATTCTCGGCGACAACTATGATTGTCACACGCTGACGAGAGGTCAATACCTCGAAACTCGAGTCCGTGTGTATCATAAGTTGAAGACGGGAAGGATGACTTCCCTTTGCAAATACTGACAGGACACAGATAGTGTGTCTATGGCCAGCTGGAGGAGTGTGTCCTCCTGGGGCTAAAAACTACAGTACCATCCACCCTTAGGGGTTAGCCATATTGAAATGGCAAAAATACGTCACTATATATATATATATATATATATATATATATATATATATGAATACCTACACACCACAACAGAACTGAGTACCTAAAACCAAGGTACCATATAAAAAGTATTGGTGTGTGTGCCAATACCATATGAAAAGCACTGGTGTGGTTGCAACACAAAAAGCATACAGTACACTATGTAAAGCGATTGGTATTAGGAAGAGCATCCAGCCATAGAAACCAGTTTCCATTTACCAAATTCTCTCACAAGGCTTTGTTCTGGTATAATATAATTACAGAGTGATGGATCAGAATAATTGGTAGAGCAGTATATGGTTATAGCTCTTTATGTTCTAAGTTAAAATCTTGTCTAGTTTAACGTTACATTTTATTCTTCCAAGTTTGATAAAATGTAACACCAGTCACATACTAGGGCTATTCAACTACAGCCATAGCCCAGAATTTGTGACTGTGCTGTTGCTAGTATTCTAAATACATTGCAACATTTCACTCAATTACTCCAAGACATGCTTTCACATTCAGTCAGTCACTTAAGTTGCAAATACTGAATGGCTATAGTCTTTTGTTGATCCAATTGGAAATCAAAATTTTATATCTGATACATTTGTTATAGGATTTATTACAGTGTTAATTTAAAGGTGGCAAAGTAATAATCAGCCTGCATATTACATTAGATCATAATTAAACCTGTTTTTAAAATGCAGACAGTAACTAGGCTAAAATACAATTGCTCATAAACAATTAATAATTAAATGCACTTAGATTGGTTTAAGGTGACCCAGCAAGCAATAAAATCATTTATACTATTTTAAGATACTTATTCTATATCCAATGTTGTTTTCTTGTTCAACTCTAGTAATTACTTTTGTTCTTTTAAAGACCCGGCACTTATTCTACCAATTTCTATTGTTGAACTGCTTGGTTATGGGGATGTAAACAAACCAAGAAGCAGTGGATGAGGGAATAAACACATACAAAGCTACAAGCATTATGCAGAAAGTTTTAAAAAACCTTTATATTTTGGGATAACAGGACTATTCTTCAGAAGAATACAATCAAAGAAATGTGTATTTACATAGATTTACATTTTGGATAGCCCAGTGTTTGACTTGACTTGACTTGAGCAGCATTCACCCGGGGTGGGTTGAGCTGGCTTCATTCATCTCAACCCACCCCGGGTGAATGCTGCTCAAGTCAGTGTTTGAGTTAGCAGCAGCAAATGTTAGAAATGTTCATTATTTTGCATTTCGTTCATTTTCTACTTCTGTACTACAATGCTTCAAACGAACCACAACACTCTTCTTATATATATCTATAATAATAAATGCCAAAACAAATCTCTGTGTCAGTGTGTCACACTTTGACCCCCTCTCTCACTATTCAACGACAGTTCTACTATTCCTCATGATGGGGTGAGAGTAATGGTAAGCATAGAGACGGTGAGGGCGGTAGTAGATTGATGGTTGTGACGGTAATGGGATGATAGTAATAGTATGAGCTGTAGTTGTGATATAGGCAGAGGCGACATTGATGATGGTGGTGGTAGCCGAGGCAGTCATGGATGATGGTAATAGTAAATGATGTGAAAGATAGTGGTGATGGTGGTGGAGGGGAAGGCGGCAAAGTCAACGGTATTGATGGTAGTGGCGTCAGAAGTCTGAATGGTGTGTATATGGCAGTTGTTGTGGCAATGGTGGTGGTACGGATGATGGTGATTGTTGAAAACAATCAACAGAAAGAGAGATTGGGTGGCTTTTAAGCTAGTATATATATATATATATATATATATATATATATATATATATATATATAGAGAGAGAGAGAGAGAAGAGAGAGAGAGAGATAATAAAATGGTTTATACCTGGTAGCTTACTGGTAAAGCACAATCACTTTCACAGTGTTCATTATGTATATGTAAATATATGCATGCATGCACGCACACATACAATTGACTTCCACACAGTTTCCATTCTACCAAATTCAGTTACTAGTTATTGGTCAGCCTGAGATTAGAGTAGAAAGCACTTGCTCAAAGTACCACACAGTGGGATTGAACATGAAACTATTAGGTTGCTTCACATGAAATGTTGCATTTTTAATTACTTGTTATTTCAGTCATTTAAAAAACTCATATAATCTTGACTCTTTTTCTTTCCCAACAATATTTGTATACAAAATTCGTACCCAAAGACCTTATGAAAATGATTACAGCCAAACTATGTTGAGTGATTTTCTCGTATGAGTACAAACTGGGTCATTCTGACACAGAAGCTCTAAGGAATATCAAGCGGGCCTTTGGTAATGGTTTTGTTGACATCAAAACTGTTTAGAGATGGTTCCAAAGCTCTCATTCAGGAGATGATAACTTTGAAAATAAACCAAGGGGTAGGCCAAATTCAGTTATTCGGCATGATGGATTAAATGCTTTGGTTGAACAAAATCTGAGAACAATAGTTCAAAAACTTTCATCAGAACTCCAAACATCTCACACAACTGTTTTAGGACACCTGTAAAAAATTGGAAATGTCAAGAAAACAGATAGGTTTGTTCCACATCAACAGAACAAGATTCAGAAAAACAGGCACCTCGAAGTGTGCTTCTTATTGCTTTCTCAACTGCAAAATGACCATTTTTGCATCAAATCATTACCTGTGATGAGAAATGGATACTCTTTGACAAAAGCAGTAGAACAGGACTGATTAGATGCAGGAGAGTTACCTAAACATTACCCAAACCCACCACTGTATCCTAAAAAGTTAGTGGTCACTGTATGGTGGTCTGCGAAGGGAGTTATTCTTTATTTATTTTTGCAACAAGGCAAAATGGTAACAGCAACATCATATTGCCAGGAAATTGATTGTATGCATGAAAATTTGAGAAAAAAACAACCCAGACTAGTGAATAAAGATGGCCCAATTTTGCTCCACAACAATGCACATCCTCATACTCCTCAAGCTATGGTCAAAAGGTTGCAAAGCCTGAGTTATGAGATTTTGCAACATCCTCCCTATTCCGCTGATATCTTTCCAACTGATCGTAACTTATTTAAGCAATTTGAGCATTTCATAAGCAATAAAACATTCTTAAATAGAGAAGAAGTAATTTAAGCATTTGGACAGTTTGTCACAGCAAAAGATGAATTTTTTTTTTAAAGATGGAATATATGACATAGAGAAATAGTGGGTAAACATCATAAAAGAACATAGATCATACTTTGATTAAATAAATCAGTTCTCTAACACTTCTGAAACATTTTATTGTTACCTTTCAAATACGACATTTCGTATGAAACAACCTAATACGTGACTGCAAAAGTGAGCTCCTTAACCATACAGCCATGCCTGCACTTAACTATAAATAGGAAGATAGATTAAATTAAGAGCATTGCACTTTAAATACCTCAGTTTTCTATACATGACTCCTGTGCTTTTGCCTTTATTATCTGTTAATTGTTACGACCTATTATATGTATTATATGCTAGTATTACCTCAGGCCCTCAACTGCTTGATAATGTTGTAGAGACACTAACAAGATACATGCATGTCTTGGGTATAGCTTTAGACTTAGTAGGGTACATCCGTCTTCAGGTCTGACCACAGCTGGTTTCTTCCAGAACAAGAACAAGACAAGACAAACAGACAGAGAAAAGGAATGACAAGAATGGAATAGGACTCAGTACAGGACAAGTACTGTTTTTTATCAAACCTACAACAATGAAAGGCAAAGTCAACCTCAGCAGGATTTGAACTCAAAATAGTAAAGTCCTGAACAGTTATCACAAAATCTATTTGATGCTTTAATGACCCTGCCAACTGTACACTTTATATGGTGTATGCTTTTTTGTAGAGTTATATAAAACTAGCAGTATCGCCCGGCGTTGCTCAGGTTTGTAAGGGAAATAACTATAAAGCATTTTTAGAGAGTTATAGCCAAAAAATAGCAAAAAATGATGGTAAATCTTTTTTGAGAGTAAAAAAAGGTGGAGTTGCGTCCCCTAGACAGTTTGCGGTTTGTGTTTCTGATTCTCGACCCCATGTCGAATTTATCGATTTTTTTCAGAACTGGGGGAACTTTTCAAAATTTTCGCTGCGTTAGTTTTGAATTATGACATTGGGCTATGTGTGTGTCAAGTTTCATCAGAATCGGTTGAAAGCCGTGGTCAGGGTGAGGGTACAAGCAAACAGACACACAGAAACACGCACAGACAAACTGCCGTTTATATAGAGAGAGATATCTATTAAGTTAAAAAACAAAAAAGCTTACATTGTATTTTTACATTGTATTCATAACAATAGAAAGAAATTAGAAATAGATTTAACCATTTTGTTACCATACTTTTGAAGTGCACTGCCTTTGTTTCAATGAATTGTGAAAGTAATGAAGAATTTAGTAACATAGTTCTGCCATTATTAACCTGATACCGGGGACAGTGAGCTGG